>NC_091167.1:45672622-45775122 GCF_040958095.1 Procambarus clarkii | reverse complement strand
TTATAGCTAATTAATTATTTATTGAATAACCATTCCACTTTTAGAGTGGTTTTCCTTTTGACTGACTAACACACGAAAAACAAGAATTAAGTTAATCTATTAATCCAAAAGATAAATTTTGTCTAACACATGTCATTAATAATGTTTTAATCAGTCATCGTAATCTCACTGAATAACACTTCTTTCAGCGGTGCTCCTTAATTTGTTGCAACAGTGCTACTTATGTAGATGCAACAGTGATACTTACCTTGTTGCAATAGAGCTATATATGTCGATGCAACAGTGCTGCTTACGTTGATGCAAGAGTGATTCTTACCTTGTTGCAACAGTGCTGCTTACGTTGATGCAAGAGTGATTCTTACCTTGTTGCAACAGTGCTGCTTACGTTGATGCAAGAGTGATTCTTACCTTGTTGCAACAGAACTCGAAAGTATTTGAAGAAGAAATCTCTTGAACCTCTCCTGGTGGCATCAGCCTCCAAGGTATAACATTTATATAAGAGGAACACCAAGGCGAGCAGCAACATCAGCACCGTCAGCATGGCCGCCCACACCAGGGGCGCCAGGGGAAGCAGGAAGCCCCACGGGTCCACCTCTGGCCGCCCTCGACCTGCTAGGATCCTGAGGTAGTCAATTAATATGATTCTTGTGTAGTCTACCACCTCAGCCCGCATGGCGCTCATGCCAAATGGTCCGAGACCAATATCCGCTTTCTGGAGAAGAAAGGGAACAAGGAGGCATAAGTGAACATGACTCGAGTCATTGATCATAACAGTTAAGAGTGTTTTTATTAATATATAAACTACAAAATAGTTTATATATGGTGATCTCTGTATTATTAAGCAGAGGTTACCATATATGACGTGAGTGAGATGTTTGATGGAAGCTGAGAAAGATAACAGGAGTGAATGATTTGGTAAATAACAGACAATATAAATAGAATTTGCTACACTGTATAGTTTGTATATACCTAATATGTGCTTATAATCTTACTAGATGAAACTTATGAAACCCAATATAGTTGTACGAGGGGCGGGGATGAACCGGCTAGGCCCAGGTATCGCTATTCCCCTTTCGCACAATTTCCCCGACCCTCTTCACTCGTCTGTGTGTTCTTACTCCCCCCCCTATCTTTCCACCCCACTCTCTCCTAACTTTCGCACCCTGTCACCCTTCACTTCTCCTCTCCCCTTCTTCTTCACTCCCCCACTCAGTCTCCCCCTCTCCACCTTACCTTCCCTCTCAGTCTCCCCCCTCTCCACCTTACCTCCCCCACTCTCCTTCCCCCTAACATCTCTTCCTCTTACCCTCTCCACCCTCTCTCCCAATCTTCCCTTCTCCTTCCACTCCCACCTTTCACCATCTCTTTTCCCCACTCTCACAGCATCACCTCTTTCTGCCCATTTGCCTTAAAAAGTGTAAGGCTGAACAAACATTTTGTTTTAACTGATACAGTCTAGGGACTCGGCCTGCCACATTTCACATATTATGTAGTAAGATTATGTGTAAGAACAAAAGAACCGACCCCCGACCAACCTATGTCTGTTCCGCATACCCCGCCCATTCATCCTGGTGGCCAGACACACAAACAGATCTTCTCTCTCATAAATTAATGGTTCGTTGCTAATTGATTTGCCTCTGCCAGAAATATTATATTGAAGCTTAGCAAATGTCCCTGAATTTGTCTTTGGACATTTCAGAAAAATTTACACAAAACAAAAAAAAGGTAATATTCTTTTAGTGATCCAATATATTTGAAACAACAGAGAGGCTCGTCAATTTCAGATGATGACCACCCATCAATAATGCGTATGGATAACTCATCTTGATCAGGCCTGTACAAGCGTTCTCACAATTTCCTTAAAAAAATCAGTAGATTAGCCTAAGTAGTATGTGTCTTCCTCTCCTGATCTGGAAGTATCTTCCACACCTGATCCAACTGAGTCTTGCACAACTGACTTGACTGGATTATCCACACCTGATCCAAATGTGCTCTCCACACAAAAGATCCAGATGGATCTTGGACACTTGTACAAACAACCCGTCCTCTTACTGAATGACCTACATTTTAAACACTGTCGACCTATCATCAAAAACTGTGGTGATTTAAGGAAATTAAGATCCCTTTAGTATTGATACTTTTAGCAACTGATGAGTATGAGTTCCAGTAACTTAGGTGAGTAGTCTAAGTTTTAGCGCTTTTAGTTAGTCTAGTCCAGTACATTTTTATGAAAGGGAAACCGAGGGAACAGGTTGGTCTGAATCAGGTGAGGAAGATATCCCGCCAGAAAGTGTGTGAAACAGACGAACCGACAGACACAGCAGCTGCTGTGATTAAGGCCATATCTTGTAACTAAAGTTTACAACAATCCGCTGGCCACCTCCTACCTCCTCCTTCACGAGGCCTACCATGCCAGACCAAGAGCCATCAGGCCTCATGGTGCCCCATGACCCATCAGGAGGCCTCACGAAGGTGTACCTGCAGGAAGGAAAGCATAGTTGATGCTCTAGCATACTCAGAGCTGCTGTTGTGGCCGTATTATAATACAAGTTATAATATGTTATTTAAATATGCAGTATTCTGTTTAGTTAAATGTAAATTGTAATTCAAGCAAATTATATTCATAATTAATCATGTAAGAAAGTTGCTTTACTATTGATTTGTATTATAAGTACATTCAGTTTTTTTTTATCTTATTTTAAGATAGCTTCAACAAATTGAACTCCTCTTGCAATCCTTATTTCGTATGAAATATTATAATTTGTGAATGAAATTCAGCTCACGTGAAGTTAAGTGACGTAGCCATCGTGTGGAGCAGGTTGACCATGGGTCCTGTGAAGGAGAGTGGTAGCCCTGGCTTCCCTGGAGTGAGAGCTGTGTGAGGTTGGTATTCCTCGGCCGCCACAACCAGCGATGCTCCATGATCAAATCTGTACATCATGCCCTCTCAAGTGGAATTTATTATTTTAATTTTGAATGTCATTATTAAATTAAAAAAAAACTGGAATGAAACAAGAATAAGATCCCTCGATCCCTCTCTCTCTCCCTCTTCCTCTTCTTCTCCCAATGAAACAAGATCCCTCGTCCTAAAGATGGCTACATTAACCTGACTTCTTATGATCTTACCCAGGACCAACGAGACCTCTTAAATCTTGGTCTAAATTGTCAATTCTTATCTAAACCAAAGATGCATCAAAAACGCCTGGAAATCGAAATGCTTCTGGACGATATCCATAAGCTAGAAGACAACAAAAAAGTCATCACCACTGACACACTTCAAGCTAAACTACTTGCAGAAGCAGGGAAAAAACGAGGAACATATTCATCTACAATCTTAACCCCACGACTCAAAGAAGCAGCGAAACAACTAAAAAATCTGAAAGACGTAACAATAAGAAAAGCCGACAAAACAGCAGCATATGTATTGATTCCTACCCATGAATACATGAACAAAATTAGCGACATCCTTAGTGGCGATTCCAAATTTCAACGAATCACGAGGAACCCCGTAGAAGACCTTAAGCGGAAAGTAAACAAAACAATTACAGCAATCAACGCAAAGAAAGGTAGTGTGCATTTCAATAAACTTCAAGGCGACTGTGGCTTAGGATATGCCTACGGCAATGTTAAGACGCATAAACCAGGTAACCCACTACGCCCTATAATCAGCCAAATACCAACCCCAACTTATCACCTGGCAAAGAAACTCAATGAACTCCTAACTCCATACACTCCAAGTAAGTTTAGTCTACAATCATCAGCAGATTTCCTAGAATTGATCAAATCTACCCAGCCCGATGGAATCATCGCTTCCCTGGACGTTGAATCCCTATTTACCAACGTCCCAGTCGACACAACCATAGGAATGATACTGGACAGAGTATACAGAGACGAGAGCACCCCCAAATTAGACATACCTGAGCCACACTTGAAAAGTCTTCTCGAAGCATGTACAAAGGAAGCCCCTTTCATCAGTCCACAAGGAGACATGTATTTACAAATAGACGGAGTACCAATGGGCTCCCCCTTAGGAGTTTTATTTGCTAATTTTTATATGGGAACCAGCCTGGTGGTGGATGGGGCCTCGCAGCCTGGTGGATAGCGCGCAGGATTCGTAATTCTGTGGCGCGGGTTCGATTCCCGCACGAGGCAGAAGCAAATGGGCAAAGTTTCTTTCACCCTGAATGCCCCTGTTACCTAGCAGTAAATAGGTACCTGGGAGTTAGTCAGCTGTCACGGGCTGCTTCCTGGGGGTGGAGGCCTGGTTGAGGACCGGGCCGCGGGGACACTAAAGTCCCGAAATCATCTCAAGATAACCTCAAGATAACCATCGAAGACAAGGTCTTCAGTAGCAGACAAAAACCAACTGTATACTGCCGTTATGTAGATGACATATTCGTCATAGTAAAAGACTCAGATGAACTAATTGACCTAAAAAGACACCTAGAGAGAGAGTCAGTACTCCGATTTACACATGAAAATAGTGAAAATAACAGTCTGCCATTCCTGGATGTACTAATAACAAAAAGAGGAACCTCTTTAAGCACCAACGTATATACTAAGCCCACCAACATAGGATTATGCCTGAACGGTAGAAGTGAGTGCCCCCAAAGATACAAAGCCAGTGTTCTCAATGCTTATATTCGTCAAGCGCTTACCCACTGTTCTGAATGGAGCAACGTGAGTAGAGAGTTTGAAAGAGTAACTCAGGTATTGGTGAACAACGGATATAGCAACGCGGAAATAAATGCTGCTATAAGAAGACACTTGGACCGTTGGTATAATCCAGAACCTAGAACAGAAACCACAACACCTCCAATAAAATTATATTACAAATCAACCATGCACAGTGAACATATAAAAGAGGAAAGAATAATGAAAGAAATAATCCGTAAAGGAGTAAAAAGCACTACTCCTAACCAAAACATAAACCTGATAATATTCTACAAAACCAAGAAGACTTCCGAACTCCTTATCAAAAACAGCCTGAAGCCGACGGAGAACCCTCTACAGTAGTCAAGCGTTGTATACATATACACTTGCCCCCACGAAGGATGAAACCTTCAACGTAAGTACATAGGTATGACGTCGACCAAGCTGACGAGGCGTTTGACATGCCATCTTCAATCCGGTGCCCCTAGGAATCACATGAGACAACATTACTCTAACAAGAGAAATGTTGAACAAGAATACCTGCATAATAGACAAAACCCAAGATGCAAGAAGATTACAAATTCTTGAGGCAATTCACATAAGAATAGAGCGACCTACCATGAACACCCAAATCACGGAACTATTTACTCTACCCACCATGAGAGTAAGGACAAGACAAGAACATATCGATGCCAACACAGAAGACAATGTCCAACATAATAGGCCAATTACACTGGATTAATCTTTGTGTTTAGATAGGAGCTGCCTCGTATGGGCCAATAAGTATTCTGCAGTTACCCCTATGTTTCACCTTTATTGTATTATCACCTGACCCAGTGCGGGTATAAAATCAACTAATATATATATATATATATATATATATATATATATATATATATATATATATATATATATATATATATATATATATATTGTGACGGGAAAGTGTTCGAGTGTAGATGTTCGGCAGTCCTCCAATGGCAGGTGTCAATGCCTGGTCACACTTACAAAAAAAAGATAGACTGCTTGCCTGTTGTCTGTGGTAAGTGAGAGGGAGGAACACATAAAACACAGAGTATGAACAATGAAACTTTCATATATTTACTTTAAACATAAATGAAAATAAAGACAAATCTCAGGTAAATGAATAGTGCAATCAAATAACAAATATAAATGCAAAAACAATGTGAGACAAAAGTAAATGGTAAAATGGTGCTGAGAATATTGGCTATGGCTGAGACCTCCCTTAGTATACAAAAGCCAGAGAGCTTAGTATGCCAGAGAGAGATGTCAACTCTAGGAGCACAAAGAATATTCTAAAGTTGATGGCTAGGCCAGGCTCAGTCGTCGACTCAGGTAGATGGCGCTGAGGTGCAGTGTGCAGGTGTGTAGTCGGCGAGTCACCAATCAGGAGCAGACAGGCTGGAATGGGTAGTTGGCTGGTTGACGACGAGCCGGCATGGAGGGTGTGTGGAGTTGGGGGGGGGGGGGGTTCTTGGGTACGTTTTGCCTCCTGGTCCAAACGTTTTGTGCTACCGGTAGACATGTCTTGAATGTAGCATCTTATACTTTTATACTGGACGTATCTTTAGGTAGGGAAGAGCAGGCTCAATCTCTCTTGAAAGAGATTATCGTCACAACTCTCCCCCGAAGCCTGCGGTTCCGGGTGAAGTTACGTCTCCAGGTGGTAGAGTGGTAGGTGGAGCTGCCTCTACCTCATAGACTCTGGAGAGGGCGTCTGCTATGATGTTGTCAGAACCCTTGATGTAGAAGATCTCCAGGTTGAAATTTTGCAGATATAAAGCCCATCGTAGAAGCCGTTGATTGTTGAATTGGGCTTGCTGCAGGAAGCGTAGGGGGATTGTGGTTCGAGTAGATGGTGGTAGACCGAGTACCTTGCAGGTACGGTTCGAAGTGCTGCAAGTTCAGGACGATGGAGAGTGGCTCCCTTTCGATTGTGCTGTAGTTCCTTGTAGCTGTAGTAGCTAACAGGTAGAATCTCCTCGCCTCGTTGTTGCATCAGGTCACCCCAATGCCGGTACCACTGGCGTCGATATGGAGGATGAAAGGCTTCGTGATATCTGGCGAGGCGACGAGAATAGGACTAGAACATGGTAAAGGAGCACTATTATAGTCCTGTAAATTGGGATGAAGATCAGGTAGGATTTCCGAGTTGGATAGCACCGACTCAGTGTTAGTGCTTTCGGGAGAAGCAGGGAAGGTTTCACAGTGGAGGTATGGACCTTTAAATGTGGAGACTGATTCCAACACAGTGGGGGGAGTACCTTGATACTGCTTCAGGAGGTTGACGTGGCACAACTGGGTCTTCCGCCGCCTATCTGGAGTCTCAAGAACGTAGCTGTGGTTGTTTCTGCACTCCTTGATGCGGTAAGGTCCTGAAAACTTGTTTTGCAATGGAGAACCTGGGATAGGAAAGTATGCCAACACGAAGTCTCCTGGTTTAAATTTCTTTAATTTGCTGCTTTGGTCAAAATGAGTCTTCATCTTCTCCTGTGCTTTCAATAGATTGTCATTAGCAAATTTACGTACTCTCTCTAGAATGTGTTTTAAGTTTTGAAGAAATTGGGGCACATTCTGAGAGTCACTAAAGGTGGCATTACGTAGAGAGTCTTAGAAAGCTTTGAGAGGAGTACGGCACTTACGTCCGTAGAGCATGTCATAAGGAGATACTCCTAGAGACTCATTGGGGAGACTTCTGAAAATACACATAATGAGATCAAGTTGTTTATCCCAGTCCTTCAAGGTGTCATTGCAGAACTTCTTTAGGAGTGCTTTAATAGTCTGATGACTGCGTTCAAGAGAACCCTGTGAAGCAGGATGATAGGGGCTGGACAATACCTGTGTGATGTTGAACTCCTCCAGTGTCTTCTTGAAGAGATCACTGGTGAAGTTGGTGCCACAGTCACTTTGAACCTCTCTTGGCAATCCATACTGGGTGAAGATCTTCAATAGGTGTTTCACCACAGTAGCAGCCGTAATGTTCTTTACTGGAACTGCTATGGGGAATCTGGTGGTAGGACACATGATAGTTAGTATATAGGCGTTGCCAGAACTGGTCCGGGGTAAAGGACCAACACAGTCTATGATGAGTCTGTGGAAAGGTTCTGAAGGCACCTGGATGGGTTTTAGTGGAGCCTGGGGAATAGAGATGTTAGGTTTACCTGCCATCTGACATGTATGACACTGTTGCACGTACTTTTTAACGTCTTTTACCATACCTGGCCAGTAGTAGTCTTGTCTGATTCCGTGGTAGGTTTTGTTAAAACCATAGTGAGAAAGAGCTCCGTGGGCCAGGTGTAGAATATCGGGCCGTATGCTGGTGGGAATCACTAGTTGTTTGACATTGGCCCAATCGTCGTCCTCCTTCAGCTTGCTGGGTCTGTATCTGCGGTAGAGCAACTCATTCTCTAGGAAGAACCCAGGAATACTGTCAGGTTGAGTCTCAGCCTGGAAGAATAATGGTGTTAATGATTGATCTTCCCTCTGTAACTTACGGAACTCCAAACTGGTAAGATATGGGGGTAGATTCTGAGGGTCTTGAGGGACAGCGGTAGCAGTACAATCAGCTGGTTGCGGGCGTGCAGCTTGGGCACGGGTTATCACCAAAACCGGAGGAGAAACTTTATCACTTTCTTGGACCTCTGCTGGAACATATTCAAAGATGGGATTATCCATTACAGAGGTACACACCTGGGGTTTGTCCGTGATGATCAGGTTGGACGGTTGCAGATCTTCTGCCAAGTCGTTGCCCAGGAGAAGTTGCACTCCAGGCATGGGAAAAGGCTTTTCCCTGATGGCGACCTGGACTTCACCGGTCACGAAGGGGCAATCCAGGTGGACTCTGGCGAGTGGATACGGAGTGGTAGCAGTGAGGTCAGTGATAAGGACTGTTTCCCCAGTGTAGGTGATGTTAGGCACAGCTGATTTCAATATAATGGACTGAAGAGCTGCTGTGTTCCTCAAGATCTTCAATTTGAAACGTCCCTCCGAATCTGTACCATTGGTAGAGACAGTTTATGTAGAATAGAACCAATGAAGAGCAGAGGTGCCATAGGCACAATCAGAGAACACTGTATAAACATCAGAGGTCCGCGGTTGTTCAACGTCCTCCCAGCAAGCATAAGAAATATTGCCGGAACAACCGTGGACATTTTCAAGAGGAAACTAGATTTATTCCTCCAAGGAGTGCCGGACCAACCGGGCTGTGGTGGGTATGTGGGCCTGTGGGCCGCTCCAAGCAACAGCCTGGTGGACCAAACTCTCACAAGTCGAGCCTGGCCTCGGGCCGGGCTTGGGGAGTAGAAGAACTCCCAGAACCCCATCAACCAGGTATCAACCAGTTCCAGGATACAGGTGTTTACTGAAGAGAGAAAGATCATTAACATGAACACCAACATTCATCACAGGCTTACCGGACTTAGGAGGAGTCTGTTGGGGTTTAGTAGATTCATTGCTCTTGTATTGAGCCTTCCCACATCTATCTATGGTATGTCCATAGAGTTTGCAATACTTATAATACAATTGTGAGCTCGTTTGATCTGTACTCACTTTATCGTAACTGTACCAAGACTTCTTACTGGAAGGTGGTTCTGGTGTCAGCCGGTGGATGAGGCTGTAGGTGTCAGCCGACTTCGCACATTTGATGTAGTCGGTTTCTTCTTTGTCTGCTAGATATAACCGGACGGAAGGGGGAACACGTCTCAAGAATTTCTCAACTAGCATGAGGTTGATGAGTTCTGCAAATGTAGAGACATGTGCTGCTTCCAGCCATTTCATAAAATATCTTTTCTTTGTATTGGCAAATTCTAGAAAGGTGGTGGTATTTGCCTTTAGATGGTCTCCGAATTTTCGTCGGTAGCTTTCGGTGGAGAGAAGGTAGGCATCCAAAACTGCTTGCTTTAGGGTCTGGTAGTCATTCTCAGACGCTAAGGTACTGAGAGTAACTGCAGCTCTACCTGTAAGATGCTTTCTGAGAAGGGTAGACCATTGATCAGCAGGCCAGCTAAGTTTATTAGCTAGGGTCTCAAAGGTGGTAAAAAAAACATCAATCTCTGTCACAACGAATGGTGACATAAACTTACTTGCATGGGAGACATTGAAACTTACTGGAAGACTGGCGGTAGCTTGTTGGCGCTGAGTGTGGTGTGAAGTCTCCAACGTGAGTTCTCGTCGACGACATTCTATAACCATATCCGCTGCTGTTTGTCATGCTCGCGTTGTATCTCCAGGTGGCGCTGTTTTGCTTCAAGCTGTACTCGCTCACGCTCACGAAGTATTGCAGTCTCACGTTCCTTGAGGGCCATCTCTCGTTCTTGTTCTTCTTTCCTGATTGCAGCCTCTCTTTCCTGCTCTTCTTTCCTTATTGCAGCTTCTCTTTCCCTCAGTTGTAGAGCTCCTTTCGCAAGGACCGCCTCTCTTTCTTGTTCTTCTTTCCTCATTGCAGCTTCTCTTTCCCTCAGGGTCGCCTCGCGTTCCCTCATTTGTAGAGCTGCTTGCTGTTGCTCCCTCTCGAGCTTTGCGAGTTCGAGTTTGAGTTTCATAGTGGCCAAATCATGTTTATCTGCAATAGAATAAGTTTCGTGAGTTTCAGAGTCAATTGTCCCTTCATCTAAGAGGTGATCCATTAATAAGTTATGCAATTCATTTTTGTTGGCTCCATAGGGAACATCTAGTTGATACTCGTGTGCAAGAGTTTGTAATTCAGTTCTCTTGGCACGACATAAGGTCCCTATTTCACCTGCTGGATCGTTACGAAAAGCTTGGAGATGAAACATGGTGAAAGACAGCAAATGAATGTACAACGAATATAGTTGTGATATGGTAAATGTCAGAAACAGGATAACGTGGCAACTGGTAACTATCCTGTGGAATTTTAATCTTTAACAATTAAAGTTAATTTTAGGATGGTAAATGATTAGTCAATCAAAAGCGCAGGAAATCTTAAACCCGGTACTCAATGTAAGACAACAGCCAAGCAGTCTCTTTTTTTTTGTAAATGTGACAGGCATTGACACCAGCCATTAGGAGGACTGCCGAACATCTACACTCCTACACTTTCCCTTCACAATATATATATATATATATATATATATATATATATATATATATATATATATATATATATATATATATATATATATATATATGTATATATATATATATATATATATATATATATATATATATGTATATATATATATATATATATATATATATATATATATATATATATATATATATATATTATATATATATATATTTATATATATATATATATATATATATATATATATATATATATATATATATATATATATATATATATTAGTATATTTTGGTAGCAGTCTTTCCTGTAGACATATTTTATTAAATATGACCGAAAAAGTAAGATTAATAATTCTAACACGAATTTTCTCAATCTTTCGTACATTATGCTTCACTGTTGGAGGTAAATCAAAAATCACTTCTCCAAAATTCATTTTTATTTCTAGTCTGACGCGACACGGGCGCGTTTCGTAAAACTTATTACATTTTCAAAGACTTCACAAATACACAACTGATTAGAACTTGCGTTTCCCTGATTTTATATCTACATTTGAGTGAGGTGGGAAGGGTGATGTGGCATTACATTTGAGTGAGGTGGGAAGGATGATGTGGCATTAGAGGATATTAATAGGGTATTAAAAGTATCAACACAAGACAGAACACGAAACAATGGATATTGAATAGAAGTGTTTGTAGAAAGCCTATTGGTCCATATTTCTTGATGCTTCTATATTGGAGCGGAGTCTTGAGGTGGGTAGAATATAGTTGTGCAATAATTGGCTGTTGATTGCTGGTGTTGACTTCTTGATGTGTAGTGCCTCGCAAACGTCAAGCCGCCTGCTATCGCTGTATCTATCGATGATTTCTGTGTTGTTTACTAGGATTTCTCTGGCGATGGTTTGGTTATGGGAAGAGATTATATGTTCCTTAATGGAGCCCTGTTGTTTATGCATCGTTAAACGCCTAGAAAGAGATGTTGTTGTCTTGCCTATATACTGGGTTTTTTGGAGCTTACAGTCCCCAAGTGGGCATTTGAAGGCATAGACGACGTTAGTCTCTTTTAAAGCGTTCTGTTTCGTGTCTGGAGAGTTTCTCATGAGTAGGCTGGCCGTTTTTCTGGTTTTATAGTAAATCGTCAGTTGTATCCTCTGATTTTTGTCTGTAGGGATAACGTTTCTATTAACAATATCTTTCAGGACCCTTTCCTCTGTTTTATGAGCTGTGGAAAAGAAGTTCCTGTAAAATAGTCTAATAGGGGGTATAGGTGTTGTGTTAGTTGTCTCTTCGGAGGTTGCATGGCTTTTCACTTTCCTTCTTATGATGTCTTCGATGAAACCATTGGAGAAGCCGTTATTGACTAGAACCTGCCTTACCCTACAGAGTTCTTCGTCGACTTGCTTCCATTCTGAGCTGTGGCTGAGAGCACGGTCGACGTATGCGTTAACAACACTCCTCTTGTACCTGTCAGGGCAGTCGCTGTTGGCATTTAGGCACATTCCTATGTTTGTTTCCTTTGTGTAGACTGCAGTGTGGAAACCTCCGCCCTTTTCCATGACTGTTACATCTAGAAAAGGCAGCTTCCCATCCTTTTCCGTCTCGTAAGTGAAACGCAGCACGGAACTCTGCTCAAATGCCTCCTTCAGCTCCTGCAGATGTCTGACATCAGGTACCTGTGTAAAAATGTCGTCAACATACCTGCAGTATATGGCCGGTTTCAAGTTCATGTCGACTAAGACTTTTTGCTCGATGGTACCCATGTAGAAGTTTGCAAACAGGACACCTAGGGGAGAACCCATAGCGACCCCATCTACTTGCTTATACATATGCCCATCCGGGCTCAAGAAGGGTGCCTCTTTAGTACAAGCTTGGAGTAGTTTCCTCAGAATACTTTCTGGCATGTCAAGAGGAGTACAGGCTGGATCACGATACACTCTGTCGGCTATCATTCCGATTGTCTCGTCCACAGGTACGTTGGTAAACAGCGATTCTACGTCCAACGAGGCTCTTATCCCTGTGGCCCGTGCGCCCCGCAGTAAGTCCACAAATTCCTTTGGAGACTTCAGGCTGAAGGCGCAAGGAACATAAGGAGTCAGCAGGCCGTTGAGTCGCTTTGCCAATCTGTACGTGGGTGTGGGTATCTGGCTAATGATTGGCCGAAGTGGGTTTCCAGGCTTGTGCGTCTTGACATTTCCATACGCATATCCAGGTTTATATTCCCCAATGATCTTTGGCAGGTGGAGTCCGGATTTCTTGGCGTTCACAGTTTCGATCAGTTTGTTGACCTTTGCTTTTAATTCGGCTGTAGTGTCCTTCGTTACCCTTTGGAACTTAGTTTGGTCAGAGAGTATGATGTTCATTTTCGCCAGATATTCGTCTTTTTTAAGAATGACATATATTGGCGACTTGTCACCTCTCCTGACAACTATCTCCTTGTTCTCACGAAGGCTTTTAGCTGCCGCTCTAAGCTCGGGGGACACGCGCCCGTGTCGCGTCAGACTAGAAATAAAAATGAATTTTGGAGAAGTGATTTTTGATTTACCTCCAACAGTGAAGCATAATGTACGAAAGATTGAGAAAATTCGTGTTAGAATTATTAATCTTACTTTTTCGGTCATATTTAATAAAATATATATATATATATATATATATATAGATATATATATATATATTAATAAATATGACCGAAAAAGTAAGATTAATAATTCTAACACGAATTTTCTCAATCTTTCGTACATTTCTTTTCACTGTTGGTGGTAATTCAAAAATCAATTCTCCAAAATTCATTTTTATTTCTAGTCTGACTTGAGCACGTTTCGTAAAACTTATTACATTTTCAAAGACTTTAGTTAACACATACACAACTGAATAGAACTTACACATCTCCGATTTGTTTATATCTACATTTGAGTGAGGTGGATGGGGTGAGGTGGTATTAATAGGGTATTAATTTCATCAACACAAGACAGAACACGAAACAATGGGTATTGAATGGAAGTGATTGCAGAAAGCCTATTGGTCCATATTTCTTGATGCTTCTATATTGGAGCGGAGTCTTGAGGTGGGTAGAATATAGTTGTGCATTAGTTGGCTGTTAATTGCTGGTGTTGACTTTTTAATGTGTAGTGCCTCGCAAACGTCAAGCCGTCTGCTATCGCTGTATCTATCGATGATTTCTGTGTTGTTTACAAGGATTTCTCTGGCGATGGTTTGGTTGTGGGAAGAGATTATATGTTCCTTAATGGAGCCCTGTTGCTTATGCATCGTTAAACGCCTAGAAAGAGATGTTGTTGTCTTGCCTATATACTGGGTTTTTTGGAGCTTACAATCCCCAAGAGGGCATATATATATATATATATATATATATATATATATATATATATATATATATATATATATATATATATATATATATATATATATATATATATATATATATATATATATATATTCTGCAGTTCTTGTGCGGCTCATATTTGTGTCCACGTAATTCCCAGTCATTTTTCATTGTACCTCACCTCACTTCAATAATTAAGATTAATAATTCTAACACGAATCTTCTCGATATTTCTTACGTTCTTCTTCACTGTCGAGGGTAATTGATAAAGTAACTCTCCAAAATTCATTTTTTTTTCTTCCTGGTCTGACGCCTGAACTCGTTTCCTAATTCCTTATTACATTTTCAAAGACTAGTTTACATAAACTGTAAAGGGGACCATTCAGGCTTGTTCGCAGTTATGTTCCTTACATGTGCCCCAAAGAATGAGGTGATTTGATAAAATACCATGCCCAAGATTACCATCAGAGGGCCAGCGGGATGATGGGGAATTAGCCTCAGTTACTATCATCTTTTGTCTGGTCGTGATGGTTGAGTGGTTAAGGGGTCCTGTACACCAGTTGCAGAGTGCGTCTGGCAGTATGGGTTCGAATCACTTCTGGGGTGTGAGTTTTCAGTTGGATATATACCTGGGGACCACTCAGGCTTGTTCGTATTTGTGTTCCTCACGTGTGCCCCCAAAAATGAGGTGATTTGATAAAATACAATGCCCAAGATTACCATCAGAGTGTCGGCGGGATGATGGGGAATTAGCCTCGGGTACCATCATCTTTTGTCCGGTCGTGATGGTCGAGTGGTTATGGGATCCTGTACATCAGTTGCAGAGTGCTTCTGGCAGTATGGGTTCGAATCACTTCTGGGGTGTGAGTTTTCAGTTGCATAATGCCTGGGGACCATTCAGGCTTGTTCGCATATATATATATATATATATGAATGAAAACTCACACCCCAGAAGTGACTCGAACCCATACTCCCAGAAGCAACGCAACTGGGGTGTGAGTTTTCATTCGCATATAGTCCTGGGGACCATTCAGGCTTGTTCGCATTTGTGTTCCTCACGTGTGCCCCAAAGAATGAGGTGATTTGGTGAAATGCTATGCCCAAGTTTACCATCCGAGTTGCCGTCGGGGAAGTGGCTCAAATAGCCTCGGCTATCACTTCCTTTTGACGGCCGTGATGGTCAAGCGGATTAAGGCGCCCTGTAGTTACCAGTTGTGTTGCTTCTGGGAGTATGGGTTCGAGTCACTTCTGGGGTGTGAGTTTTCATTCGCATATAGTCCTGGGGACCATTCAGGCTTGTTCGCATTTGTGTTCCTCACGTGTGCCCCAAAGAATGAGGTGATTTGGTGAAATGCTATGCCCAAGATTACCATCCGAGTTGCCGTCGGGGAAGTGGCTCAAATAGCCTCGGCTATCACTTCCTTTTGACGGCCGTGATGGTCAAGCGGATTAAGGCGCCCTGTAGTTACCAGTTGCGTTGCTTCTGGGAGTATGGGTTCGAGTCACTTCTGGGGTGTGAGTTTTCATTCGCATATAGTCCTGGGGACCATTCAGGCTTGTTCGCATATATATATATATATATATATATATATATATATATATATATATATATATATATATATATATATATATATATATTATATATATATATATATATATATATTTATATATATATTTATATATATATATATATATATATATATATATATATATATATATATATATATATATATATATATATATATATATATATATATATTAGTATATTTTGGTAGCAGTCTTTCCTGTAGACATATATTATTAAATATGACCGAAAAAGTAAGATTAATAATTCTAACACGAATTTTCTCAATCTTTCGTACATTTCTTTTCACTGTTGGAGGTAATTCAAAAATCAATTCTCCAAAATTCATTTTTATTTCTAGTCTGATGTGACACTTGAGCGCGTTTCGTAAAACTTATTACATTTTCAAAGACTTTACTGAATAGAACTTACATATCTCCGATTTGTTTATATCTACTTTTGAGTGAGGTGGATGGGGTGAGGTGGTATTTAATAGGGTATTAATTTCATCAACACAAGACAGAACACGAAACAATGGGTATTGAAATGGAAGTGATTGTAGAAAGCCTATTGGCCCATATTTCTTGATGCTTCTATATTGGAGCAGAGTCTTGAGGTGGGTAGAATATAGTTGTGCATTAATTGGCTGTTGATTGCTGGTGTTGACTTCTTAATGTGCAGTGCCTCGCAAACGTCAAGCCGTCTGCTATCGCTGTATCTATCGATGATTTCTGTGTTGTTTACTAGGATTTCTCTGGCGATGGTTTGGTTGTGGGAAGAGATTATATGTTCCTTAATGGAGCCCTGTTGCTTATGCATTGTTAAACGCCTAGAAAGAGATGTTGTGGTCTTGCCTATGTACTGGGTTTTTTGGAGCTTACAGTCCCCAAGTGGGCATTTAAAGGCATAGACGACGTTGGTCTCTTTTAAAGCGTTCTGCTTTGTGTCTGGAGAGTTTCTCATGAGTAGGCTGGCCGTTTTTCTGGTTTTATAGTAAATCGTCAGTTGTATCCTCTGATTTTTGTCTGTAGGGATAACGTTTCTATTAAAAATATCTTGCAGGACCCTTTCCTCCATTTTATGAGCTGTGGAAAAGAATTTCCTGTAAAATAGTCTAATAGGGGGTATACGTGTTGTGTTAGTTGTCTCTTCAGAGGTTGCATGGCGTTTCACTTTCCTTCTTATGATGTCTTCGACGAAACCATTGGAGAAGCCGTTGTTGACTAGGACCTGCCTTACCCTACAGAGTTCTTCGTCGACTTGCTTCCATTCTGAGCTGTGGCTGAGAGCACGGTCGACATATGCGTTAACAACACTCCTATTGTACCTGTCTGGGCAGTCGCTGTTGGCATTTAGGCACATTCCTATGTTCGTTTCCTTAGTGTAGACTGCAGTGTGGAAACCTCCGCTCTTTTCCATGACTGTTACATCTAGAAAGGGCAGCTTCCCATCCTTTTCCATCTCGTAAGTGAAATGCAGCACGGAACTCTGCTCAAATGCCTCCTTCAGCTCCTGCAGATGTCTGACATCAGGTACCTGTGTAAAAATGTCGTCAACATACCTGCAGTATATGGCCGGTTTCAAGTTCATGTCGATTAAGACTTTTTGCTCGATGGTACCCATGTAGAAGTTTGCAAACAGGACACCTAGGGGAGAACCCATGGCGACCCCATCTACTTGCTTATACATGTGCCCATCCGGGCTCAAGAAGGGTGCCTCTTTAGTACAAGCTTGGAGTAGTTTCCTCAGAATATTTTCTGGTATGTCAAGAGGAGTACAGGCTGGATCACGATACACTCTGTCGGCTATCATCCGACCCATGGGACAAATCGGAGATATGTAAGTTCTATTCAGTAAAGTCTTTGAAAATGTAATAAGTTTTACGAAACGCGCTCAAGTGTTGCGTCAGACTAGAAATAAAAATGAATTTTGGAGAATTGATTTTTGAATTACCTCCAACAGTAAAAAGAAATGTACGAAAGATTGAGAAAATTCGTGTTTGAATTATTAATCTTACTTTTTCGGTCATATTTAATAATATATACATATATATATATATATATATATATATATATATATATATATATATATATATATATATATATATATATATATATATATATATATGTATATATATATATATATATATCGTGGGTGCATCCAGGAGGCCACATTCAGTAACTAGGTTTCCCGAGGAATGTCCGACACTTACTTGGCAAACTTGTCAGGGAAGAGCGGGAGGCTGGTGGTGAGAGCAAGGCCTCGGTGGGGCGTCCAGAAGCCTATCTTCAGCGCCTGGGCTCCATGGGACCAGTATGGAAGGTGGATGTAAAGGGTGACCCTGCAAATAATACATGTAGTGATAAAACGTGATCCTAAAAGGGTTTAGGTGATTTTTCTCTCCTGTCAATGATCAGTGGTACATTGCTGATTAGGCTGGATAGGTATCTAGAAAAAAGTAATATTTTAATTGTTCTGAATTCAAAGGAAATAATTAATATTATAGTTAATGTCTTGCAAAAGGGTTACATGGCTCATATAGTAAGATTGGTTTAAAATGAGCAGAAATTACATGGATAGGTGGTGCAATAGATAAGAGAGTTCCCAATCTAAAAAGGTTAATGGGACACAAAAAGAAAATTCCAGAAGTGAATGTAAGAGTGGCAAACTTTTTATGCGAATTCCAATATAGACATGAAATAACCCAGTTTAGAAGTCTGTACATGTAAATTGATTATTAAGAATGGGACACAGTTACTAAAACTCATCCTTGCAAGCACAGCCAGGAATCTTCAGCTACATGAGCATATAAATGTCAGCAAATCAAAAAAGTTGATATATCAAACAAACTAGATGATTACTTATTGGGATGTGATAAGTCATCAGTGATCAGCAGCATAGAGTTGGTGATGGAGAATGTGTTGTGGAGGACGTGCAGGTGATGGAGGGGAAGGCGGGTGGCGACCAGGAGCCTCGTCGACCACACCAGGAGGCCGCTCTTGAGGGACCACTGGGCGACGGCGGCAAGGCAGGCGACGTCGTCACTCACCACCACCACCGTAACGCACCATGACGCCTGCCGCACCTGTTGACGTCAACATGGTAGACCTTATGTGAGTGACCTATGTTATACTCAAATTCTGTCAGTTGAAATGTAACCAATCACAGGCAAGTAGGCCTCTGACGTCATGCCAGACAGAGGAGCATCAAGCCATGCTCCCAGCAGCCGCAGTTATCCTCACAGACTCAGAGTAGAAGGACCTCGGCTAGGCAGATATATACCTTGCTATCTCGGTCAATAAATATATACAGAAGCGACTTCTGTGTCTACATTCTACCCGAACAAGGCAAACGAATACTGGTAGCAGCAGTGGGATCCAGAAATTTTTTTCTGGAAACAAAAGTTCAAGTACCCAGCATCGCCTCGTGTTCCAGCCGCTACCGCCACCGCCATAATAAATATGGCGGTGGATATAAATCTATAAAGCCAACAAACTTTGTAAAATCTCTTTATGTATGTACCTTACCTAAATAAAAATTATTATTATTATTATTATTATTATTATTATTATTATTATTATTATTATAAGCCGCCATCCTGCCACCCACGCATCAAATATTGTGCCAGACCGGGGTCCTGCAATCAACCACTACTCCAGGCCAACGTTTCAGAAGTAAGGGTCAATATTTTCCTGTGAGAACGCTCATTCATCAGTGAGGAGGAAGGAAGCTTTCCGCGCCAGCCATTTTTGAACCTCGCGCCACCACGTGGGAAGCACCTGCACCCACCACCACCACCGCCACCCAAGCTGACAGTATCTAAGCTTTGTGAGTGTTCAAGCTACTGCAATCGTGGTCAGTCATCGTCGCAAGCATCACCTGATCATCGTATGTGCTGTATTGTTCCTTGAGAATATTTGGTGGACTGCAATTGTTTGACTAGTGTCGCCTCCCCAGACTCACACACCTCGCCTCCCTCTCAAGCTCACACCTCGCCACCAGCCCCTGCTACATCATTTTGTGTGAACTCCTGCCTCCCAATCGTGTTTCTCCACCGACATCGTCGCAATATCGTCGTCGTCAGAATTTATCTTCGCACTTCCAGCATCAACAGTGTGGGGTCCCTGAGTTTCGCGCCACCGCCGCCAGGAGCGCTGCTGTCGAACCAGATTGTAAACAAACCCTCACATGTGCCACTTCACAAGCCCTGCCACCGTTTTTGTGTTGGCCGCTGTTATACTGCAAATCGTGCAGCCCTGAGTTAAGTAATTGTGAGCTAAGATATCGTGTGCTATGTTTTAATGAGGTTTAACGTAAATATATCCAGAATATCCTGTGAATTAACCAATCAGTGACTTGTTAAATATTGGAGCCGCCTCAGTACTCCACTCCCCACAATTTCCTTGTGTGATTTCAACATTCCTGCTTCTTACAGTAATTTAATTGAATTTTAATTGTTCTCCTAGAGTGTTATTGGTAAATTTAAATTCCAGTGAAGTAAGAAATCCTTGTTTTAGTAGCAGTTAAGGATTTGTACAATATAATTTTTTTTTAATTCCTCCAGGCCTAAAATTTAAATTTATTCCTTTAACATTGCATATTATAATTTTTTTTACCATAGCAGTTATATACATTCCTGTGTCCAGTTTATGTGCTACATACATATTTCTTGCATTGCCACTTGTTGTGTTGAATCTTTTTAATGAAAATTTTGCAATTGCACTTCCAGTTTTTATATTCTCAATTGCTGTGCTTAGTCTGGTTTAATTAATTTACATACATCTAATTCCAGTCATTTTTTAATGAAAGATTGCTAAATTTAGTTTACAATTGCTTGTTCTTAATTATTTTCTTGCCTAGCCCAATTTAATAATTTTATTTCTGCCATTTTTTACTTTAGCCAAGTTGATATTTTTTTGTGTGTTTATTTTTGTGTATACTATTTCTGATGCCAGGTGCACTTAATTATAATCTGCGTTCAAATATTACTTCCACGGCTGTGACAATGCCTACCACTGTTGAAACCCCTTCAGAATCAATGGGAACAGTTGCTCGTCCCAATGGCCAGAGATCAGCTCAGGAAATGGCTATTCCTTTTTTTGCTGGGGAATCGCGTTTATTAGAATCATGGTTTAGTAAGGTTGAAGCGAAAACAGTTGCACGTTTTTCTAAGCCTACTGATGCCGAATACTTAGCAATTGCACGGTCAGCCGTGGACACAACCAAAGGTGATGCACGTTTCGTTGTTGACGAGAAAGCCATTGTTAGCCTCCAGTCATGGTCTGATTTTAAGGATTTCTTTCGCCGTCGCTTTGTTAATAAAGGAGACCTTGACCCGTATAGGTTAGTCAAGAAAATTGCCAATGCCACCATGCAGCCTGGTGAATCGTTTAATGCGTTTACTAGCCGTCTCGATCAGTATCTGTATGCCTTAGTTTCTGCTATGAATAATTCAACTTGGTTAGATAAAGACAATAATCTGTCCCCTGAGGCTATGGCCAAAATGATAGCATTTGGTACTTTAATGCATTTTGCCCCCGAGCATACAAAACCAATCGTTGAGCAACAAAATTTTGGTGTTAAACATGAAATTGGTGAAGTATTTGAGGCTATTAACAATGCCGCAGATAAACTAGCTCCCCGAAGTGCTCAACTGTTGCCACCCTCTGATGCTGTAAATGTAGTTACAAGCTCTCAGCATCCTCCCACAAATTCTCAAAACTCTTGGTCGCAGAAGCGTACCCATGCTCGTAGCCCCCAGTCAAATTCGCCGCCTCATAAATTGCCGAAACGCCATAGCCCACAACCATCCACTCCCTCATGTTGGCATTGTGGTAAGAGTAACCACCTTGCAAGGGACTGTTGGTCCGCCCCTAGATCATCACCTCCTAGACAATTCTCTCGGTCCCCTCGTCAATCTAATCACTCTAGGCTTCCATATTGCACGTACCATAAACAAGTTGGTCACCACACTGCGGATTGTAGAGCTAGGCAAAGGACATCTCCACCTCGTATCTCCCATGGTCAGTCTTGGCGAGGCTCACAGCGTCCAAGACATTATCAGAACTCTCGTAATTACAACTCCCAGCCCAGCTATAATGCAACTTCAAATTATAATGCTCAGTCACAGAATGCTGGAGCTCAGAATGTTCACTCCATGTCGTCGGGAAACCCCTAAGGCCATCCGCTAACCAATTCAAGCTAGCCAATCCTAGTGCCCTCCCTGTGTATTCAGTAGCTACCCAAAATAGATTTGGACACTTGACAGAGGAGGACACTGACTCTAGACCAGTTGTAGATGTTGACGGATCCACAGTAAATTTGACACAAACAAGACGCAGATATCCCAGACAACATAAGTCAAAAGTAGTAACTTGTCCAGTCTCAAGTGATGGTCCCCTTGTCTCAGCCATTGTACATGGTAGAGTTTTAAAAGTTTTTCTTGACTCAGGTGCAAAAATTAATATTGTCAAGCCCTCAGCTCTTAGAGACATTGAGAGTAAGCACCCTACTATTTTAAAACAGTCACACATACCTTTTCTAAGTGGTATTTCAGGAAATAAAGTAAAAGTTCAGGGTGAAATTGACCTCCCACTCAAGTTCAATGATGTCACATTGTCTATAACATGTTTAGTTGTTGACATTATTCATTTTCCTGGAGACATTCTCTTAGGTCTGTACACCATGATTGATGAAAATATTGCATTGTTTCCCCATCGTTGGAACATAAGTATCAAAGACCATGTGCTCCACCCTTGTGTAGCATGTATCGACAGGGCCACGAGTTCAACCTTCAATCAGATTACGTTAATTTTGTTGACACCCACCTTGCTAGCGTAGGGTTGTCAGATCATTGTCGTGGTAGCATACCCGAGAAAACAGGCACTCGATTGAAGCATAGTAGTTGTGCAGTTGTTAAGGAGAATGAGTATCGGGACTTTCTGGAAGGGGACGCCCTAACGGATTCTCGTTGTCTCGCTCGCCTGGCAGCTTCCATCTCTGAAGTCAGTGGTTCCACGGCTACTGACACTGTGCTACACCCTCATTCTCTCACCAGAATAAGAGTTAAGGTTCAGGGAGTGCCTGAGTTGTCAGATGTGATTGCGGAAAGTGAAACATGTAAAGTGAATGGTACATTTGTTGAACCCTCCTGGCACACAGTGCAGGATGGTACTGTCACATTATTTATCGCAAACACAAGTAATGCCGATATCTATCTCCAGTCTGGTACCCATGTTGTAGATTTTGCCCATTACTCGTTACCGGTGCGAGTTGTGGATGATGTCTCCATGGATCATACTGTTTGTACACTCACACCAGGAGAACAGGGATCTCAGCCAGAGGTGCAAGTGCAACACCTCAGTCCTACTGATTTTCCTGACTCTGTGGCTCAGCTTTTGGAAATTTTGAACAGGAATAGAGCTGTTGTTGCTCTACCAGGAGAAAAATTAGGTCTGACTCCTCTCATTACACATAAAATTCCCCTTGAACAAGGAACTACGCCTATTTATGTACCAGCTTACCGTCTTCCCCATTCTCAGAGAGCAGAAGCAGATAGACTTGTAGAGGAAATGTTACAGAGTGATGTAATTGAATCGAGTAATTCGCCATGGAACGCTCCATTGATTCTTGTACCAAAGCGAGATGGGACTTGGAGACCTGTAATCGATTATCACAAGCTTAACAGAGTAACAATACCTGATCGTTTCCCACTTCCAGTTCTCAATGATTTGTTGTAAAGTATTGGTCGAAACAAAGTATTCTCAACGTTATATTTGTTGCAGGGATTCTGGCAAATCCCCCTTGATGAGGAAAGTAAACAATTGACAGCCTTTAGTACTCCCAATGGTCATTTTCATTTCAAAAGAATGCCGTTTGGTTTGCGTAGTAGTCCAATAACCTTTTCACGGCTCATGACAAATCTATTTCGTAGATTGATAGGAAGTACGCTTCTAGTTTACCTTGATGATCTCATAATCATGTCGCAAGATGTTCAGACTCATTTCCAGAACCTTGAAAAAGTACTTGCAAAGCTCGCTGCAGCTAATTTAAAAATAAAGCTTGCAAAATGTTCATTTTTAAAGCAAAAGATCAATTTCCTAGGTCATACAGTTACACCTTCAGGTATTACATTGAATGAATAAAAAATTATTGCTGCCCGTGATTTTCCAACACCTCGTACCGCAGAAGCCGTAAGACAGTTCACAGGTCTTGTAGGATTTTATCGTTCATTTATTGCTGGATTCTCTATTATAGCCGCTCCACTTTACAAGTTGCAAAGAAAAGATGAACCCTTTGTTTGGGGAGAGGCCCAGGATCAGTCATTCAAAAAACTCAAAGCAGCCTTGATTTCGTCACCTGTCCTTAGGTACCCAGATTTTTCTAAACCTTTTACGTTGGTTACAGATGCTAGTGACATAGGTCTAGGTGCTGCATTACTTCAGATAGAAGGTCACAGAGATCACGCAATAGCTTATGCTAGCCGCACATTATCCAAAGAAGAGAAAAATTATAGTGCAACAGAACGAGAAGCCTTGGCAGTTGTCTGGGCACTTAAACATTTCAAGGATACAATTTATAATTACCCAGTTCATGTTCTTACAGATCACCAACCATTAATTCCCTTGTTCAAAAATAAGAATCCAGTTGGAAAGTTTGCTAGATATTTGCTCACAATTCAAGAATTCAATCCCACATTTGGATATATTCCAGGAAAGCAAAATGTTGTAGCCGATGCGTTTTCTCGACACGTAGCTGCGATTCAGTTAAATTACCCAGCATTAGATGCTACAGTAGTAGAAACGGAACAAAGACAAGACCCCATATGGGCACCCGTCATTAAATTTTTGACTAAGCAAGACACTCGCCCGATTCATAAACCGCCAGTACCATTGAAAGAACTAGTTATGTTGGACAATTTACTGTGTTGAGTAGTAAAGCTAGGGACAGCCCCGAGGAAATGTTGTCAGTTAGTTGTTCCAGCTGTCTTGGTACCAACTGTGTTAAAAATTATCCATGATGCTCCTGCAAGTGCACATCCAGGAAAGGATCGTACACTCCAACAAGGTCGATTGAAATATTTTTGGCCAAAAATGGCTAAGGAGATTGCTCATTATGTTGACAGATGTTTAACTTGTTTACAGCACAAGGGACATGTTTCAGGACCTAATCCAATTCAGGTGTACCCAGCAACTAAAGCTCCTTGGGAACGAATATCGATGGATTTATTGACAAATT
This sequence comes from Procambarus clarkii, assembly GCF_040958095.1. Lineage (NCBI taxonomy): Eukaryota > Metazoa > Arthropoda > Malacostraca > Decapoda > Cambaridae > Procambarus > Procambarus clarkii. The sequence goes on along the minus strand of NC_091167.1, from coordinate 45,750,268 downwards.
TTGCGGAAACAGAAAGGGAACAAACATTTGCTTGTAATGGTCGATAATTTTTCACGGTTTTGCGAACTAGTTCCTATCCCGAACAAAACAGCAGAAACCATAGCCAGCGCATTCCATGACCAAATAATTTGTAGATATAGTATGCCTAAAGTAATCCTTTCAGATAATGGTCCAGAATTCAGTAATAGTATTCTAACTAGCTTGTGTGATTTATATAACATCAAAAAATGTAGCATCATGCCTTATCATCCGGCAAGTAATGGACTAGCCGAACGTACTAACAGGAAAGTGTTAGATGCCTTGAGAGTCACGTTGAATTTTGATAACAACAATTGGGATGATTTTATACCCTTAATTCAGTGTGCTATAAATTCTTTAATTAATGTTTCTACTGGTGACACACCTCACGCTATTCTTTATGGTACAGATAAGATCCTCCCTAATGAATTGATTAACGTACCTCCTACTCCCTTATATAACGTTGATGATTTTGTTCAAGTGAAGCGTAGACAAATGCAACTAGTATTCAAGAAAATACGAGAACAACTGTCCAAAGCAACAGCCGAGTTCACTCTAGCAAGGAATGCACGAACTAAACCCAGTAAAATAACTATTGGATCTGTAGTAATGATACTTAACCAACACAGGTCTGGTCCTATGTACAAGTTAACTAAGAAATTTTTGGGTCCATATAAGGTAATCGAGCTTATTAACACTTTCGCGCTCTCGGCGCTCAAAAAAAAACAATACCCCAGATGCTTTCGGCACTTCGCGCGCCTACGCGGTAAGACCGAAAAAGTGTACACTCTTTTGACTGTCCTGACAATAATTGAAGGCGCACGTATTTAAATTTGGTATCACTGTGTTCGCAATGAAATTGTCTATAAGAGCATACCTATAAAATGTCGCCCAAGCATAAGGAGTATCAACACCAAATAAAAAACTATGCAGATCACTCGCCGAGAGCGCCAAACAGCAACAAAATGTTTCCACTCTCTTAATGGTTGCGAAGCCTACAGTTGTCCTACATCGCTAATTTTGGTATCATTGGAATCGCAATAAAATTCTCTACACGGACATATGCATATGAATGTTTAATATAGGTAATTGCCCACCCGCAAGAGTGTGTGAAGTGGAGAGTAGTTAGCCGCGAGCGCACTGGCGAAAACACAGGGGGGAAATCATGCTTGGAAAGTTTATACGTTTCCTGACCCTACTTTTCTATGTACGTATTTCTTTTTTATACCAATGTGTTCGCAATAAAATTTTCTATAAGATGAACTGTATAACATTTGTACAAAGCATGTGTAAGAGAAGCGCCAAATATAGAACCACGTCGCTCAGTATGCGTTCGCGGCAGAAACGAACGCATTGTTTTCGTTCGTTTGATGTTTGTCATGTTTATACTTGTTGAAACATTTTATAATTTGTATGACAGTGATCGCAGTAAAATTCCCTACACAGACATATACATAACACATACAAATATTTCCCACGTGTTGGATATATCAACGGCTAAAGGGAACCCACTGCCACACGCTCGCCACACCCCCAAACATACTTTGTGTATTTTTTTTTTACTCATAGAAGTTTATGTGATATAATATTCATTCTGGTACCAAAAAATTTGCAAATAAATTCTCTACAAAACAAAAATTCCCCATCCATTTCGGTTAAAAAATGGAATTTATAGAAATATTTTTTCGATGGACGAGAAAAGTAGGCTGTTATGCGGAATCGTAAGAAAAAACGGCGACGATTTATCTCTAATCTAAAGCGCGAAAGTGTTAAAGGTAACAAATACAGACTTAAGAACTTGTTAACAGGAGAGTATATAAATGAGCATTTAGACCACATGAAGTTAGCTAAAATGACTGTTGACGAGACTGATGAGGAAGATGACAATGAACTTACCCAGACAGATACTCCTACTCGGACACCACCTTCTGTGGTTGACAGACCACTGGATGTTCAGCAACCCCATACTAGCAATTATAATCTTAGATCTAGACCTCTCGTTTCAACCGTGCACTCACCACATGTCCATTGGCTAGATTTTAATGAGGATATCTCTCAAGATGATAGTTTGTCGCATGAAGTTTCATCTGTTCCGGACCTTCAGTCAGAGCCAGAGTTGTATAGTGCTCTGGATGAGCTAGGTGTAGATATCCGCAGAATTTATAATTGAATGCACTCTGCAGTTATTCTGTTTGTTTTGAAAAAAAAAAAATCATTTGCAGTATTTCTACCACATGTGTCTTATTATTACCATTATATATAATGTATAGTTTTTCTCAACTTTATTTTGTTATGAATTAGATGCCATTGTTAAGTCTATTACCATTTGTATTTTTACAGTGCTTGTCATAAGAGTTATTATTGTTCTAGCAACCACATTGAGGCCAGTGAATCCTGACTGCTATCACGCAGATGTTAGTCTTCTTGATCCAGGTCTTGTATATAGCTTGTAAATATATGGCACATTAAATATATTGTACATTGGTCTTGTAAATATATTGTATATTTCAGAGAAAAAAAAAATGAGAAAAAAAGAAAATCATTATCTATCTTGAAATTCAATTGTGGTTGTTAGGTCAGAACTTTGTTCCATTAATGTAATAATTGTTTAATTTTGTATGGTTTTCAAGCACATGCCATTGACACATGTTAATAATTTTGTTTAGGCAATACCTTGAGTTGTATTGTTCATATCTGATCAGTAGACATACACATGTTCTTAATACTCTGGTTTAATCAAAGCATTGTTACCATGATTTTCACCTATTATGATGAATTTTTTTTTTGGTGCATATATGCCGAGTTGTTAGTATTACGCACACCTGATCATCTTTCAATGTTTTATTATGCAAATTTCACTTGTAAGCCATTATTGAATGCCACCGAGGTCCTTTCAGTATCATTGTAACTATATAGCTAGCCAGAGCTTGTCGACTTGGTAGCGTGTCCGAGCGGTGTTATACTCAAATTCTGTCAGTTGAAATGTAACCAATCACAGGCAAGTAGGCCTCTGACGTCATGCCAGACAGAGGAGCATCAAGCCATGCTCCCAGCAGCCTCAGTTATCCTCACAGACTCAGAGTAGAAGGACCTCGGCTAGGCAGATATATACCTTGCTATCTCGGTCAATAAATATATACAGAAGCGACTTCTGTGTCTACATTCTACCCGAACAAGGCAAACGAATACCTATCCACCTCTGTAGTAGTGGGGAAAACTGACTCGTTGCTGTGGCTTACCAACGCATGTGCGTTGCTGAGGCACAGCAACCTTCCCCTGTCTCCCAATCCTCCCCACCATTACTTAACCCCTCCCCCATCCCCTCGTCCTCCCAACCATTCCTCACTCCCTCGTCCCCTAGTCCTCCTCATTTCCCCCTCCCCCACCCCGTTGTCCTCCACACCATCCCCCACTCCAGCATCCCCTCGTCCTCCTAACCATTCCCCACTCCTCCGCTCCCCCTCGTCCTCCCCACCATCTCCCACTTCCCTTGTCCTCCCTATCATTCCCCCCTCCCCTATCCCCTCGTCCTCCCCACTATCCCCCATTTCCCTGTTCTCCCCTCCAATCTCCAGTCCCTGTCCCCTCGTCCTCCCCACCATTACTCCCTCCCCTGTCCCCTCGTCCTCCCCACCATCCCCCACTCTCATACCCCCCACCATTCCCCGTCCCCTCTTCCGATGAATTCCCAAATGATCTGATGTTCCCATTAGAAAATTGGGAACATCAAATAATCTGATGCTCCCATCATTGAAATATAAGAAAAACAGTTAAAAACGAAATGACAAAAAATGCAAGAATAAAAAAAAATAAACTATACTCACAAAATGAATGGTATGGTAAACAATTCAGCTCAATTCCAATGCAATGTCACACAAAATAAATAAATCAAAATGAAAATAAATTGAAATCTATGATAATTAAATTTATCAATGAAATCAGAAATATTGAAATGGAATCATAACATATTTAGTATAGCGTGTGTTGCTCTTACATGCAATAGATAGCGCTGTTTTTTTCCAAAAAAGGACGTTTTTACCTGTCAAAGTTATGGCATCTAAACTTATACTCACGAAATGAACGGTATGGTAAACAACACAACTCAATTCCATAGCAATGTCACACAAAATAGTTAAATCAAAATGAAAATAAATCGAAATCTATGAAAATTCAATTTAACAATGAAGTCGGAAACATTGAAATGGAATTGTAACATATTTACATATATTTATTTATATATATACATATATTTTCATACATATATAAATATATATATACATATATTACATATATATATTTATACATATAATTACGTACACCCCAAAAAAAGTCACAACTTTTGCCACCTGTGGCTGAAAAAAATGTTTCAACATTCCATCTTCACATGTCTAGTGCCGGTTATGCATTCTCCAGGATGTAGAAGTTACATGAAAATGCAATTAAAAACAAAAGGGAAAAACAGTAAATATATATATATATATATATATATATATATATATATATATATATATATATATATATATATATATATATATATATATATATATATATATATATATATATATACGTTATACATGGGTGGATACAAAAATAATAATGCAAAAAGGTGCTTAAAGGTTATGGATCTCTTGAAAAACACAACAATGGGAAACATTGATGAATGTCACAGACGGGTTCGATCATTGTTGCAAGTCAAACACTTCTTCGAATTCCTCTGAAGTTGGACTAGTGCCCAAGACGCAACAGGCATTTCCCCTCTGAATCGCAACACTGAGGCGCTGGAACAAGAAACTTTTTGCTCTCTGGTCTTTTGTAGCGCTGATCAATTTGTCCCCCAATTCCTTCAGGAACTTCAATGCACATTTTCCCCACGAACCGAGGGTCTCCGAGCCGATCGGAACAAAGCTGTAGCAGTGTGCTAGACCTCTATATTTAATAATTTTCTGCGATTCCCTGAAAGAAGCAGCACCACCGCTTTCTCGTGTGCTGTAGTGGAGGTAGGTACTGGCCAGTGTGGCAGCGCACGTGTAAACCCATACCACTTGCTTACCATCCTTCCAAGGTAGCAAGGTGACCCCATCAGGGCGCTTCTGAGGGTCGTTAGGTCTGGATAAGTGTGGTTCTCTTTGTGCCGGGCAGCGGGCTGGGGCGAGGCTCCTCTTGATGATGTCGTTGACTTCTTCATGTCTTGCAATTTTACCCTGTGATTTACGACATACCAGACCATGACGACCATATTGGTCTGCCATCGCAGTTCCGCAGATGCACCTATGTTCGGTGAGGATGGGGGCGGCAAGGCGAAGGGCAACTCCAATGCGGAGAGCGTCATGACTGAGGCGAGTTCCCAGGGCTGCATTGGGCACAGCAAATAAGAAATCCCCGGCGTGGGGTGCTGTTACCGCTAGGAGGCGGGCTTTGTTTTCAGCATCAGCGTTGTCAATCATTGCTGTGACAGTCTTTTCCATTATGGGGCTATCCCAGTGGGCCTGCTTGTGGTCTTTTGGGACTTGTGGTCGGGGTTGAGGGTGTGCAATGGTGTCCCATTGTCTGGCTGCTTCGATGAACGTTTGATCATGAGTTCCCGCTGTCTCTCTCATACGCTCTGGTAGGATCTGCCCTACCAATTCGTTGGCTGCTGTACATGAGGATAAGAATGCTGGAAGTGCTACCTCAGTTGCCTTTCGTATGCCTATCCCTCCAAATCTCACTGTTAGTGTTGCTTGGTCCCACTGACTGTCATCTAAATCTAGGTTGAGCGCCTTCCTGAATATTGACCTGAGGAGCTCATCATATTGATTTAGAAGTGGGTTGCCAAAAGTTGGTGCACACCTTAAGAAGTATGTTAGCCTGGGCAAGGTAAGGCACTTTGTGAGAAGGTAGAGGGCATCGTGGGAGTCCAAGTCCCCAATTCTCTCTTCCATCCTCTTTAGGTCTCTATACTTTTCGTCAAGGACCGCAGCAATAGCATTGTGGCCCAGAGGTGCTCCGAGTAGTGTGCTGTCGGTAGGTTTAACGACTGAGGCTTCTGGTAGAACTGATTTCACTGCTCTAATGATTACTTCACTGGATGCAATGATTTCGCACTTGGAGGGGTTAAGAACGAGACCCATGGACTCCCCCCGTGTCTTCACCAGCTGTAGGTCTTCTAGCAGGGAATCTTCTGTGCCTGCCAGAGTGTCATCATCCAGGAACCAGATGTTGAGCTCGCTGGACAGTCTGGTTGTAATTTCTCGAACCGCTATGCAAAAGAGGAACGGTGCAAGTGGGTCACCCTGTTGAATTCCCTCTGCTGAGGTGACTTCATGTTTGCCAAACAGGAGGGTTGAGTCTTTGCTGTAGCCTGCTGACACAAACGGGAGAATGCTTGGGCAATGTTCCTGGACTGCAGTGAGGATTGCTTCCCTTTTGACCGAGTTGAAAGCGTTTTTAAAATCTAATTTTACTACTGCCTGGTCTTCAGTAAGAGAGCTAATGTAGGCTCGTGCAGCATGAGCCGCTGCTTCACAGCCTTGGGGGACTCCAAACCCCAGCTGGTTGGGTTGCAGCATGGTGGCTGCTTCCATTCGGATACTTCTGACAGCAGCCCTTGCAACTAGGCGGCGAAGGGTATTACGAACGGCAATGGGTCTGATCCCTCCCCCCTTCTTTTTCAGGGCACATAGGGATGCACCAAAGAAGAATGGTTTGATTTCATCAGGGATTAACCCGGCGAGGCAGTTGTTGACAAACGTTGTGATTTCTGTCAGGAGCGCTTCTGCAGCTGGGCCAAGAACAGGGTTCACCATTTCCTTCACATGTTGAGGTCTTACCCCTGTGTAGCCTCCTGAGGAGCCCGGGGGAAATGAAACGATAGCTTTATAAACCTCTGACTCCCGGAGGACGAGAGGTTCCTGGTTAGGGGCGAGCCTGACCTGTGGGGGAGGTCCACCTACGGCCCTCCCAGCAAACACAAATCATCTACACAACGTTCGCCTATCTCTTCCCATAGGTGTGGGAATGATTTGCATTGAGAATGGTGCAGGAGAGCTTTTGAGAAACTTTTACTCAAAAAATCCAAACACAAAGGTTTAATTATAAATTGTTTTTCTACAATTATTTTCTTCCAAATGTAAAACAAATAGTTTTTACATGTTTAAATATAAAATTTATAGTGTTTTTTTGTAAAATTCATTAATAAATTGTGAATGATATATATTGGCTGAGTGAAACCTTTAAAATCCATTTAGTTATAATATGAACAGAAAAAAGTAGTTTTCCAAATTTTCTAAAAATCCCTCTTTTTAACACAATTTGACTCCTTATGCATTCCACTAAACACTAATATCATGTTTAAATATATAATTTATGTATTATTCCCTAAGATAATTTATATAAATTATAAAAGTTGCTGGAAAGTGGTGAGAAAGAATCTGAAAACGTTTTGTTGTCTTATATTGGCGTGTTCTTATTAACTAGAGTGAGTAAGAGTGAGCGAGAGTGGGTAAGAGTGAGTAAGAGTGACTGAAGGTGAGTGAGAGTGCCAGAGAGTGTGTAAGTGTGAGTAAGAGTGAGTATAAGTAAGAGTGACTGAGAGTGAGTAAGAGTGACAGAGTGAGTAAGAGTGAGAGTAAGGGTGACAGAATGAGTAAGAGTGAGAGTAAAGTGATTGAGAGTAAGGGTGAGTATGAGAGTAAGAGTGATTGAGAGTTAGAGTGAGAGTAAGAGTGATTGAGAGTTAGTGAGAGTAAGAGTGATTGAGAGTAAGAGTGATTGAGAGTAAGAGTGATTGAGAGTAAGAGTGATTGAGAGTAAGAGTGATTGGGAGTAAGAGTGATTGAGAGTAAGAGTGATTGGGAGTAAGAGTGATTGGGAGTAGGAGTTAGAGTGAGAGTAGGAGTAAGAATGAGAATAAGAGTGATTGAGAGTAAGAGTGAGTAAGAGTAAGAATGAGAGTAAGAGTGATTGAGAGTAAGAGTGATTGAGAGTAAGAGTGATAGGGAGTAAGAGTGATTGGGAGTAAGAGTGAGAGTAAGAGTAAGAATGAGAATAAGAGTGATTGAGAGTAAGAGTGATTGGGAGTAAGAGTAAGAGTAAGAATGAGAGTAGGAGTGATTGAGAGTAGGAGTGATTGGGAGTAGGAGTGATTGGGAGTAAGAGTGATTGAGAGTAAGAGTAATTGAGAGTAAGAGTATGAGAGTAAGAGTGAGAGAGTGAGTAAGAATGGGTAAGGGTGACTGAGAGTGAGTAAGAATGACAGAGTAAGAGTGACAGAGAGTAAGAGTGACAGAGAGTAAGAGTGACAGAGAGTAAGAGTGACAGAGAGTAAGAGTGACAGAGAGTAAGAGTGACAGAGAGTAAGAGTGACAGAGAGTAAGAGTGACAGAGAGTAAGAGTGACAGAGTAAGAGTGACAGAGAGTAAGAGTGACAGAGAGTAAGAGTGACAGAGAGTAAGAGTGACAGAGAGTAAGAGTGACAGAGTAAGAGTGACAGAGAGTAAGAGTGACAGAGAGTAAGAGTGACAGAGAGTAAGAGTGACAGAGAGTAAGAGTGACAGAGAGTAAGAATGACAGAGTAAGAGTGATAGAGAGTAAGAGTGACAGAGAGTAAGAGTGACAGTAAGAGTGACAGAGTAAGAGTGACAGAGAGTAGGAGTGACAGAGAGTAAGAGTGACAGAGAGTAAGAGTGACAGAGAGTAAGAATGACAGAGTAAGAGTGATAGAGAGTAAGAGTGACAGAGAGTAAGAGTGACAGAGAGTAAGAGTGACAGAGAGTAAGAGTGACAGAGAGTAAGAGTGACAGAGAGTAAGAGTGACAGAGTAAGAGTGACAGAGAGTAAGAGTGACAGAGAGTAAGAGTGACAGAGAGTAAGAGTGACAGAGTAAGAGAGTGAGAGTGATTATGAGAGAGTTAAGAGTGTGAGGTGTGAGAGGGTAGCAGGCCAGGGAGGCAGGATGTGTGGTCACAGGCGAGGCCTAGGCCTCGTGATCTCTAATGTTGGTTTTTATATATATGTTGGATTTTTTGTCCTGTTTCAAATTATAATTATTTAGCAGGAATGTAATAAGATATTGCACAGTATTAATGTGACAATAATATATGCATTATTTCCTTGATAATCAAACTTGTTGTTCAAAGATAATATACAATCTTTGAAGGAAACATTTTGAGAGCGCGAGCTGGCAACACTGGGCTGGTGGGTGAGAGACATATGGTTAGTTTTGCTCAGACCTTCAGTGGTGAAGGGTGTGTCCCAGCTGGCCGCCACCAGCCGCCACCCGCCGCCACCCGCCACCCACCACCCACCACCCACCACCAGCCGCCACCCGCCACCACCCACCACCAGCCGCCACCACCCACCACCACCCGCCACCACCCACCACCAGCCGCCACCCGCCACCACCCACCACCAGCCGCCACCGCCACTCACCACCCGCCGCCACCACCCACCACCCGCCGCCACCCGCCACCCACCACCAGCCGCCACCCGCCACCACCCACCACCAGCCGCCACCCGCCACCACCCACCACCAGCCGCCACCCGCCACCAGCCGCCACCTGCCACCAGCCACCGCCACCAGCCACCGCCACCCACCACCACCACCACTCACCACCCGCCGCCACCACCCACCACCAGCCGCCACCAGCCACCGCCATCCACCACCGCCACCCGCCGCCACCACCCACCACCACCACCACCCACCACCGCCGCCACCACCAGCCGCCACAAGCCGCCACCGCCCGCCACCGCCCGCCACCAGCCGCCATCACCACCACCACCACCACCAGCCGCCATCACCGCCACCAGCCGCCACCAGCTGCCACCACCACCAGCCGCCACCACCACCACCACCAGCCGCCATCACCGCCACCACCACCAGCCGCCATCACCGCCACCAGCTGCCACCACCACCAGCCGCCACCACCAGCCGCCACCACCACCTGCCACCAGCCGCCACCACCGCCACCACCACCTGCCACCAGCCGCCACCACCGCCACCACCACCTGCCACCAGCCGCCACCACCGCCCGCTATCAACCGTCACCGCCCGTTGCCACAGTCCCCACCGCAAGCCGCCACCGCCAGCCGCCACCAGCCCCCCCCCACCGCCGATCGTACCACCCACCACAGCCGCCGCCGCCCGCCACCGCCCGCCACCGCCCGCCACCGCCCGCCACCACCCACCACAGCCGCCACCACCCACCACCCGCCGCCACCACCCACCACCAAAAGCCGCCGCCGCCACCCACCACCCGCCGCCACCACCCACCACCACCAGCCGCCGCCGCCACCACCACCCACCACCACCGCCGCCACCACCCACCACCACCAGCCGCCCCCGCCACCACCACCCACCACCACCGCCGCCACCACCCACCACCGCCAGCCGCCACCACTCATCACAGACGCCTCCACCCGCCACCGCCTGCCACCACCGCCAGACACAGCCGCCAGTGTCCGCCACCGCCGCCACTGTCCGCCACCGCCGCCACTGTCCGCCACCGCCACCACTGTCCGCCCGCCGCCACCACTGTCCGCCCGCCGCCACCACTGTCCGCCCGCCGCCACCACTGTCCGCCCGCCGCCTCCACTGTCCGCCCGCCGCCTCCACTGTCCGCCCGCCGCCACCACTGTCCGCCCGCCGCCGCCACTGTTCGCCCGCCGCCGCCACTGTCCGCCCGCCGCCGTCACTGTCCGCCCGCCGCCGCCACTGTCCGCCCGCCGCCACTGTCCACCACCGCCGCCAAAGCCGCCACGGTCCGCCCGCCGCCACTATCCACCACTGTCCGCCCGCCGCCACTGTCCGCCCGCCGCCACTATCCGCCACCGCCGCCACTGTCCTCCCGCCGCCACTGTCCGCCCGCCGCCACTGTCCGCCCGCCGCCGCCCTGTCCGCCCACCGCCACTATCCGCCACCGCCGCCACTGTCCGCCCGCCGCCACTGTCCGCCCGCCGCCACTATCCGCCACCGCCGCCACTGTCCGCCCGACGCCACTGTCCGCCCGCCGCCACTATCCGCCACCGCCGCCACTGTCCGCCCGCCGCCACTGTCCGCCCGCTGCCACTATCCGCCACCGCCACCACTGTCCGCCACCGCCACCACTGTCTGCCACCGCCACCACTGTCTGCCACCGCCACCACTGTCCGCCCGCCGCCGCCACTGTTCGCCCGCCGCCGCCACTGTCCGCCTGCCGCCGCCACTGTCCGCCCGCCGCCGCCACTGTCCGCCCGCCGCCACTGTCCACCACCGCCGCCAAAGCCGCCACGGTCCGCCCGCCGCCACTATCCGCTACCGCCGCCACTGTCCGCCCGCCGCCACTATCCGCCACCGCCGCCACTGTCCGCCCGCCGCCACTGTCCGCCCGCCGCCACTGTCCGCCCGCCGCCACTATCCGCCACCGCCGCCACTGTCCGCCACAGCCGCCACTATCCGCCACCGCCGCCACTGTCCGCCCGCCGCCACTGTCCGCCCGCCGCCACTATCCGCCACTGTCCGCCTGCCGCCACTATCCGCCACCGCCGCCACTGTCCGCCCGCCGCCACTGTCCGCCCGCTGCCACTATCCGCCACCGCTGTCCGCCACCGCCACCACTGTCTGCCACCGCCACCACTGTCCGTCCGCCGCCACCACTGTCCGCCCGCCGCCACCACTGTCCGCCCGCCGCCACCACTGTCCGCCCGCCGCCACCACTGTCCGCCCGCCGCCTCCACTGTCCGCCCGCCGCCACCACTGTCCGCCCGCCGCCACCACTGTCCGGCCGCCGCCGCCACTGTTCGCCCGCCGCCGCCACTGTCCGCCCGCCGCCGCCACTGTCCGCCCGCCGCCGCCACTGTCCGCCCGCCGCCACTGTCCACCACCGCCGCCAAAGCCGCCACGGTCCGCCCGCCGCCACTATCCACCACAGCCGCCACTATCCGCCACCGCCGCCACTGTCCGCCCGCCGCCACTATCCGCCACCGCCGCCACTGTCCGCCCGCCGCCACTGTCCGCCCGCCGCCACTATCCGCCACCGCCGCCACTGTCTGCCCGCCGCCACTGTCCGCCCGCCGCCACTGTCCGCCCGCCGCCACTATCCGCCACCGCGGCCACTGTCCGCCACAGCCGCCACTCTCCGCCGTACAGCCTCCCCTCTCTCCGTTAGTAAATAATTATAATTGTTAGTAAATATTAAAAGAAATATAAATTATTAGATTTTTTACCCTTAAATTGGTTTTAATATTTAAATTGAAAATAATAATATAATATAAAATATAATAAAAATAATATAATATAAAATATAATTTAATTTCAAGAAATTTAACTTTAAACACAAAGATGTGAAAAGGGTTCAGATTATTGGCTCAAACCTTTCATAAGAGATTCATATTGGTATATGAATGGATTATGAATGACTCATGTTAGGAGTGTAAAGTTGCCACAACATCTCAAATTAGTGTTAGATACATATGTCTTGGTTATAAGTTTTGGAAACCTATTTAAGTCCACACACAATATCGTATCTGATACGATAAAACAAACGTTTCCAATACTTTCAAATACTTTCCAGATATGTTGTGGCAACCTAAAATTGTTTGCTGGGCTGAGGGGGTGTTTTTCTCTCAGTGCTTGGGCTGTGGTTTCATCCCTGGGCAAAATTTTGTCGTCACTTGTGATCAACCTGAGTGCCCCGACTGTATTGCCCTCTTCAATTTTCTTGCTGACTTGGGTACCTAATTTTCTGTTGTCGCTGATTGTCGTACTTGGTCTGCCTCGGCGGTGTTTGGTGTGTTTGGGGAGGCGGACTAGGTTGTCAGCCCTAGGAAAATCCCTAATTGCTTTATTGACGGATGAGGCCAGTGTCTTGCCTCCTCTGTCTGGTACACCTAAGCATGCATTGCCAAAAAGTAGCAGATTGTGCCAGGCTTTGATGGTATCAGGTGCATCAAGGTTATTTGACCCTCTGTTGACTTTTGCGATGAGGTCCATGTATTTCCCTGCAGCAAATGGGCGAGAGGCCTTTGGGATGTGGGTGAGTGTCCTGGTTGACGTTGCTTTAATTGCCTCTAGCAGGTCGTCTGTTGCAATGTAATCTGTTGCGATTTGTACTGGTGCAACAGGCTCCTGAGTGCTGCCTCCTCCCACGGGAGGCCTCCCTGACCCTGGACAGTCACCATGCTGGCGTATGACTCTGGAGACAGAGTTGATGCTGATGTTGCTCCCACAACCACTGCATGTGCCTCTCCTTTGATTGGCTTCGGGAGGGGTGAGCTGGCTGGTAGCGGCTTCTTCTGCCATCCCCTTAGGTAAAGTGAATGTCACCTTGCACTGGAGTATTTGTCTCTCCCTCCTGGCTGGGGGGGACGAGGTTGTCCCCTATACTATGCGTCATGTCTGGGCAGATGTCTGGGGTGGGTGGGCTCGTGAGGTGGTGGGTGGGGGTTGGGAGGCTGCGCTGGCCCGGTCTGGGAGGGGGGGCCGGGGAGGGAAGGCGCGACCACCTGGTCGTGGGAGGTGGGGGCGGGGGAGCGGAAGACACTGCACCACCCGAAGGGGGGGGGGGGAGACACTACACAAGTGGAGCGGGCGAGCGGGAGACACTACACTCACTGGGGGGGAGGCACTACACTCAGGGGGTGGGGGGAGACACTACACTCACTGGAGTGGGGGGGGGGGAGGCACTACACTCAGGGGGTGGGGGGAGGCACTACACTCAGGGGGGGTGGGGGGAGGGTTGATGTGGCACGTAACACTTGGATAATTTCCTTTTGTCACTAAACACTGGTGAATGTGTCCTGGCTCACTGGGTGTGGTGCTCTCAACACGATACTCACAATTGTCCAGTCACCACAGGACTGGACTCAACTTATCTTTTTCAAGCACTTGTTGGCACACTGGTGACCCAGTCTCTTGACCCCACCACATGTGTCCTTCCACCCTTTCCTGGTGAGGGAGCCGTAGGGCGTGTGACGTGTGCGGGCGTGGGCTGACGGTGGGCGTGGGGTGGCGGTGGGCGTAGGGTTGCGTGGGGTGACGGTGGTCGTGGGGTGGACGATGGTCGTCGGGTCAGCCGCCGGGAGAGGGTAGCTGGGTGGGCTGGCGAGGCCTGTGGGAGGCTAGGGAGAGGGGGGGAGAAGGTGTCCCGGTCACACACAATTAACACAAAGTTTCACAGGTGCATTATGTTTATCACTACAAACTCACCGTTCATCTGAAAAGACGCACACATTCACTTATAAGACTGCTGGAATACAAGCAGGTTTGTGAGCCTCCCCTTCACTCCCCCCCTCCTCCACATGAGGCCTCCTCCCCGCCTGGAGGCTGTTGTTTATGGAGGCACTGAGATAACCCTCAGCCAGGCCTGTGTCCTTCCCCTCCCTAGCACGCCTCCCGCCAGGACAACACACCTTTTACAGTTGATTCTGTTGCATTGCTGGAGAGGTAGGCTTCCTCGACCCACTAAGAGTCTTCAGCAGGTATTAACACAGACATGAGTCGATTCTTGACTTCCTCAGGCACTGGTATCCTTGTTGAATGGGCACAAATGTGGGACCCAACCCCCTGCACGACCGACTGCTACGGCTGCCCCACTATATATTATATATATATATATATATATATATATATATATATATATAAATATATATATATATATATATATATATATATATATATATATATATATATATATATTATTAAATATGACCGAAAGAGTAAGATTAATAATTCTAACACGAATTTTCTCAATCTTTCGTACATTTCTTTTCACTGCTGGTGGTAATTAAAAAATCAATTCTCCAAAATTCATTTTTATTTCTAGTCTGACGCGACACTTGAGCGCGTTTCGTAAAACTTATTACATTTTCAAAGACTTTAGTTTACACATACACAACTGAATAGAACTTACACATCTCCGATTTGTTTATATCTACATTTTGAGTGAGGTGGATGGGGTGAGGTGGTATTAATAGGGTATTAAATTCATCAACACAAGGCAGAACACGAAACAATGGGTATTGAATGGAAGTGATTGTAGAAACCCTATTGGTCCATATTTCGTGATGCTTCTATATTGGAGCGGAGTCTTGAGGTGGGTAGAATATAGTTGTGCATTAATTGGCTGTGTTGACTTCTTAATGTGTAGTGCCTCGCAAACGTCAAGCCGTCTGCTATCGCTGTATCTATCGATGATTTCTGTGTTGTTTACTAGGATTTCTCTGGCGATGGTTTGGTTGTGGGAAGAGATTATATGTTCCTTAATGGAGCCCTGTTGCTTATGCATCGTTAAACGCCTAGAAAGAGATGTTGTTGTCTTGCCTATATACTGGGTTTTTTGGAGCTTACAGTCCCCAAGAGGGCATTTGAAGGCATAGACGACGTTGGTCTCTTTTAAAGCGTTTTGCTTTGTGTCTGGAGAGTTTCTCATGAGTAGGCTGGCCGTTTTTCTGGTTTTATAGTAAATCGTCAGTTGTATCCTCTGATTTTTGTCTGTAGGGATAACGTTTCTATTAACAATATCTTTCAGGACACTTTCCTCCGTTTTATGAGCTGTGGAAAAGAAGTTCCTGTAAAATAGTCTAATAGGGGGTATA
This sequence comes from Procambarus clarkii, assembly GCF_040958095.1. NCBI lineage: Eukaryota > Metazoa > Arthropoda > Malacostraca > Decapoda > Cambaridae > Procambarus > Procambarus clarkii. Next base: position 45,734,701 of record NC_091167.1, on the reverse strand, counting down.
GGTGTTGTGTTAGTTGTCTCTTCAGAGGTTGCATGGCGTTTCACTTTCCTTCTTATGATGTCTTCGACGAAACCATTGGAGAAGCCGTTGTTGACTAGGACCTGCCTTACCCTACAGAGTTCTTCGTCGACTTGCTTCCATTCTGAGCTGTGGCTGAGAGCACGGTCGACATAAGCGTTAACAACACTCCTCTTGTACCTGTCTGGGCAGTCGCTGTTGGCATTTAGGCACATTCCTATGTTCGTTTCCTTAGTGTAGACTGCAGTGTGGAAACCTCCGCTCTTTTCCATGACTGTTACATCTAGAAAGGGCAGCTTCCCATCCTTTTCCATCTCGTAAGTGAAACGCAGCACGGAACTCTGCTCAAATGCCTCCTTCAGCTCTTGCAGATGTCTGACATCAGGTACTTGTGTAAAAATGTCGTCAACATACCTGCAGTATATGGCCGGTTTCAAGTTCATGTCGACTAAGACTTTTTGCTCGATGGTACCCATGTAGAAGTTTGCAAACAGGACACCTAGGGGAGAACCCATGGCGACCCCATCTACTTGATTATACATGTGCCCATCCGGGCTCAAGAAGGGTGCCTCTTTAGTACAAGCTTGGAGTAGTACAAGGCAGAGAATGGTGCTAGTACAAGGCAGAGAATGAAATCAAAGACAACAAAACGCAACTACTTCATGCTACAAACGAGTGGAGAAATAGCAACATCGACGAAAGTATCCGTACCCGCATTGAACAACACCTCGACATCCTCACAGACCGACATCACCTCAGCACTGAAACAAGGATTATCAAGAAACTAACAACGTTATATGGAGGACCTATGGTAATTCCACGACCAAGAGATGGCTTCCTGAACATTGCAGGAATTAACTTCACTGAGGACCAAGTCACTCTCCTAAATCTGGGCATAAACTGTCACGTTATGTCCAGACCGAGTGAGATGGCCCGGAAAGTGGAGTTGGAAATTCTGTTGGACGACATATTCGACCTCGAGACATAAAAGAAGGTCACTACCAAAGATACCTTACAAGCAGAACTTATTGCGGAAGGAGGAAAGAATCGAGGCAATTACAGAAGCACCATACTGTCCCCCGAGCTCAAAGCGGCAGCTAAAAGCCTTCGTGAGAACAAGGAGATAGTTGTCAGGAGAGGTGACAAGTCGCCAATATACGTCATTCTTAAAAAAGACGAATATCTGGCGAAAATGAACCTCATACTCTCTGACCAAACTAAATTCCAAAGGGTAACGAAGGACACTACAGCCGAATTGAAATCAAAGGTCAACAAACTGATTGAAACTGTGAACGCCAAGAAATCAGGACTCCACCTGCCAAAAATTATTGGGGAATATAAACCTGGATATGCGCATGGAAATGTCAAGACACACAAGCCTGGAAACCCACTTCGGCCAATCATTAGCCAGATACTCACACCCACGTACAGACTGGCGAAGCGACTCAACGGCCTGCTGACTCCTTATGTCCCTTGCACCTTCAGCCTGAAGTCTCCAAAGGAATTTGTTGACTTACTGCGGGGTACACGGGCCACAGGGATAAGAGCCTCGTTGGACGTAGAATCACTGTTCACCAACGTACCTGTGGACGAGACAATCGGAATGATAGCCGACAGAGTGTATCATGATCCAGCCTGTACTCCTCTTGACATACCAGAAAATATTCTAAGGAAACTACTTCAAGCTTGTACTAAAGAGGCACCCTTCTTGAGCCCGGATGGGCACATGTATAAGCAAGTAGATGGGGTCGCCATGGGTTCTCCCCTAGGTGTCCTGTTTGCAAACTTCTACATGGGTACCATCGAGCAAAAAGTCTTAGTCGACATGAACTTGAAACCGGCCATATACTGCAGGTATGTTGACGACATTTTTACACAGGTACCTGATGTCAGACATCTGCAGGAGCTGAAGGAGGCATTTGAGCAGAGTTCCGTGCTGCGTTTCACTTACGAGATGGAAAAGGATGGGAAGCTGCCCTTTCTAGATGTAACACTCATGGAAAAGAGCGGAGGTTTCCATACTGCAGTCTACAATAAGGAAACGAACATAGGAATGTGCCTAAATGCCAACAGCGACTGCCCAGATAGGTACATGAGGAGTGTTGTTAACGTGTATGTCGACCGTGCTCTCAGCCACAGCTCAGAATGGAAGCAAGTCGACGAAGAACTCTGTAGGGTAAGGCAGGTCCTAGTCAACAACGGCTTCTCTAATGGTTTCGTCGAAGACATCATAAGAAGGAAAGTGAAACGCCATGCAACCTCTGAAGAGACAACTAACACAACACCTATACCCCCTATTAGACTATTTTAAAGGAACTTCTTTTCCACAGCTCATAAAACGGAGGAAAGGGTCCTGAAAGATATTGTTAATAGAAACGTTATCCCTACAGACAAAAATCAGAGGATACAACTGACGATTTACTATAAAACCACAAAAACGGCCAGCCTACTCATGAGAAACTCTCCAGACACAAAGCAGAACGCTTTAAAAGAGACCAACGTCGTCTATGCCTTCAAATGCCCTCTTGGGGATTGTAAGCTCCAAAAAACCCAGTATATAGGCAAGACAACAACATCTCTTTCTAGGCGTTTAACAATGCATAAGCAACAGGGCTCCATTAAGGAACATATAATCTCTTCCCACAACCAAACCATCGCCAGAGAAATCCTTGTAAACAACACAGAAATCATCGATAGATACAGCGATAGCAGAAGGCTTGACATTTGCGAGGCACTACACATTAAAAAGTCAACACCAGCAATCAACAGCCAACTAATGCACAACTATATTCTACCCACCTCAAGACTCCGCTCCAATATAGAAGCATCAAGAAATATGGACCAATAGGCTTTCTACAATCACTTCCATTCAATACCCATTGTTTCGTGTTCTGTCTTGTGTTGATGAAATTAATACCCTATTTAATACCACCTCACCCCATCCACCTCACTCAAATGTAGATATAAACAAATCGGAGATGTGTAAGTTCTATTCAGTTGTGTATATGTTAACTAAAGTCTTTGAAAATGTAATAAGTTTTACGAAACGCACTCAAGTGTCGCGTCAGACTAGAAATAAAAATGAATTTTGGAGAATTGGTTTTTGAATTACCACCAGCAGTGAAAAGAAATGTACGAAAGATTGAGAAAATTCGTGTTAGAATTATTAATCTTACTTTTTCGGTCATATTTAATAATATATGTCTACAGGAAAGACTGCTACCAAAATATACTAATATATTATATATATATATATATATATATATATATATATATATACCCAGCACAGGCATAACAGGTATGCCTTTAACCCACTGCACCACAACCCAGACCCTTAAAGGAGATGGTAGTTTCGGGGTATTTAAACCCCCCAAAGTTCACCACCTCCCAAGGGCATCTAGAGCTAGTGAAGGGTTACTCACGTCCTTTCATCCAATCCCTGTTAATATGGGAGAACGCTGTGCCTATGCTTAATGCACAACTTGCCTAAACACGCAAGTGAAGTTTTACAACTTTAGAACACTTTCTCACAAGGAGACTCGAACCCTAGCCAGCACAGAAGCCTTCCAGCCACTGGCATAGCAGGTATGCCTTTAACCCACTGCACCACAACTCAGGCCCTTAAAGGAGATGGTATTTCGGGGTATTTAACCTCCCCAAAGATCACCACCTACCAAGGGCAACTAGAGCTAGTGAGGGGTTACTCACATTCTTGCATCCAGTCCCTGTTAAAATGGGAGAACTCTGTGCCAATGCTTAAGGCTTCTGAAGGCTTCTGTGCTGGCTAGGGTTCAAGTCTCTTTGTGGGAAAGTGTTCTAAAGTTGTAAAACTTCACTTGCGTGTTTAGGCAAGTTGTGCAATAAGCAAAGGTACAGCGTTCTCCCATATTAACAGGGACTGGATGAAAGAACGTGAGTAACCCTTCACTAGCTCTAGATGCCCTTGGGAGGTGGTGAACTTTGGGGGGTTTAAATACCCCGAAACTACCATCTCCTTAAAGGGTCTGGGTTGTGGTGCAGTGGGTTAAAGGCATATCTGTTATGCCAGTGGCTGGAAGGCTTCTGTGCTGGCTAGGGTTCGAGTCTCCTTGTGGGAAAGTGTTCTAAAGTTGTAAAACTTCAGTTGCGTGTTAGGCAAGTTGTGTTGTACAAGTTGTGTTGAATAAGGCAAGTTGTGGTGTATAAGACACAAAGCAACCTGCAGAGCTTGGTTATGGATACCTTATCTTGAGGTTACCTTGTGGTGTTTTGGGGGCTTAGCGACCCCGAGGCTCGGTCCTCGACCTGGCCTCCTGGTTGCTGGAGTGGTCAACCAGGCTGTTGGACGCGGCTGCTCGCAGCCTGGTGTATGAGTCACAGCCTGGTTGATCAGGTATCCTTTGAAGGTGTTTATCACGTTCTCTCTTGAACACTGTGAGGGGGGGTCAGCCAGTTATGCCCCTTATGTGTAGTGGAAGCGTGTTGAATAGTCTCGGGCCTCTGATGTTGATAGAGTTCTCTCTCAGTGTACCTGTTACACCTCTGCTCTTCAACGGGGGTGTTCTGCACATCCTGCCATGCCTTCTAGTTTCATGTGATGTTATTTCTCTGTGCAGGTTTGGCACTAACCACTCTACTATTTTCCATTTGTAAATTATTATGTATCTCTCCCGCCTGCGATAAAGAGAATACAGATTTAGGCCTTTTAGTCGGTCCCAATAGTTTAGAGGTTTTACTGAGTGGATTTTAGCAGTAAAGGATCTCTGCACTCTCTCCAGGTCAGCAATTTCTCCAGCTTTGAAAGGGGCTGTCATCGTGCAGCAGTATTCCACTCTAGAGAGCACTAGCGTGTTGAAGAGTATCATCATTGGTATAGCATCTCTAGTTTGAAAAGTACTTGTTAGTATGAAAGGTTCTTGTTATCCAACCTGTCATTTTTCTTGCAGTTTTGACGGCTACTTTATTGTGTTCTTTAAAGGTAAGGTCTTCCGACATGAGTACACCCAAATCCTTTACATTGCTTTTTCGTTCTATGTTATGATTTGACTGCGTTTTATTCGTGGTTTCTGCTTTTATATTTAACTTTTTTTCCGTAGCGCAAGAGCTGGAACATATCTTCATTAAATACCATAAAATTTCTATAGCCCATTCAAAGACCTGATCTACATCTGATTGGAGGTTTACTGTGCTCTCTATGTTGTCTACTCTTATAAAAATCTTAGTGTCATCTGCAAGGATGATACAATACAAAAAAAGTCCTTGTCTATGTTTGATATGAGGATGAGAACTAGTACTGGAGTATCCACCGCAGTAACCTAGTGAACTGAGCTCTTCACGGTTGATGGTCCGGATTTTATGTTGTTGACTATTACACATTGGGTTCTGTTAGTCAAGAAATTGTAGACCCATCTGCCTATTTTTCCAGTAATTCCTTTTGAACGCATTTTATGTGCAATGACACCATGATCACATTAGTCGAAGGCTTTTGCGAAATCTGTGTAAATTACATCAGCGTTTTTCTTGTCTTCCATGGCATCGAGTGCTATGTCATAGTGGTCGAGCAACTGTGACAGGCAAGAGCGCCCTGTTGTTAAACCATGTTGTCCGGAGTTATGGAGATGCTGGGATTCCATTCCATTCCGTGTTGTGAGTCCACTGTGCTGGCATCCAAACTTTGATGGCAAGTTTGCTGACGTGTAAGTGAGTGCATCAAATCTGAGTACATCTTTCATCTGTCTGTCTCTCTCTCTCTCTCACATTCTTACACATTTTCTCTCTCTCACTTTCTTACACATTTTCTCTCTCATTTTATATCTTTCTCTCTCTCTATTTCAACTCCAAGAAAAATTCTTGAATAAAATTCTTAAATAAAAAAATAGGTTTAATTTAAACAATATCACCTCACGCTTTATAACTGTTTTTAGAAATACTCCAAACACGTATATAAAACATTATATAAAACGTGATAAAATTTTAAAAAGTAGCTTTTAATGCATTTTGAAAAACAGAAAATGTTTTCTGGTATGAGTGTCCTTCCAGCATGAGCAGTAATGTAAGCTTGACCTACCTGCGTCAGCAGTAATGTGAGAGTGAGCTACATGCATAGCAGCAATGTGAGAGTGACCAACCTGTTGAGCCTTGCTGACCACCTGAGAGAGCGGCGTCAGTGTCCCGTTAGCGTCCTGGCCGTCCGTTGACACTGTGAACACTGACAAACCCCAGGGCGCCACCATCTGGCCAAACTTTGTAAGTTTGGAAGAAAGTAAGATGACTTATTATGCACATTGAAAATATATATTTTCTCAACGATATTGCCTCATTTTCAACCCATCCTCCAAATAGACAGTTCATTATATTACTATAGGAACCTAGTACGTTAATGAACTGTATACATAGTACATAAATAAACCTATTTCAACCATTACATTTACCTCCACAAATAATGTACCAAAACAATGAATTAGTTTTCTCTAATGTAATTGGTATGCTGTTTTCTTTTTTAAATTGTAAGTATACTCAGTTAGGCCAGTTGTTATTAATTGAAAATATGTTCTGCACAGTTTTGGACTTTTATAATCCAATCTATCATGTAAAGCACACGCTTTTGAGAAAATTAGGTATAGCAGAAGCATTGACATTCATAGGACAGAAGCCATGATACAACGATTTATGATACAATCATAAGGACACTCTCTAACACTGTGGTTGCCCAGTTTTAAATGATAAAACATCTTGATAAGTTAATAAACCTTATTTACATATATTTCATATGAAAGATGCAAAGATGGACAAGCGAAGATATATGTATTTTTTTCAAATTCTTCCAGTTTATGCTCGTTCTTCAATGATAACCGATGCCAACGCACTGGCCAATAATTCATTGTATAATTAATAGAGATACACTAATAAAGTGGAGAAAATCTTCACACAAACTGCACCTATCATAAAGAAGAACGACCACCATTGACCGCCAAGTGCTCACATCAAGTCTAACTCTAAGAAACAACACTCAGTCCTTGCGTAACCAGCAACATTTATCACTACATGATATGTCTCCCAACATCAAAAGCGGTTCAGTCCTGAGTTTACTTGAGAACCACTACCATTAATGGCCACGACGAGGACAGAAAGCCGGTAGGTTGTTGAAGGTCGCCCCATTTGCCTTGCTGATCTTTTCCAGCTGTACTTTAAAAGTTAACAGAGTTTTGGAATTTACGGCTTCGGTGAGTATGTGGTTCGATAGTTAATAACCCTGTGGGTGAAGAAGCATCTCACATAAACTGGACCTATCATTAAGAAGAAACTAACCAATGTCTAGAGAGCAGGAAGTGATTCAGTCAGCATGGATATGTGTATCATATTCGGGTGATCAACGTTACAAGTCTCCTGTTTCAGTCTTCTTCAAACTGGTGGTAAATACAACTATACGTGGTAGTTGTGGGTGGGTAATGGTAGGTGGGGATAGTGGTGGTGTCCCGTGATAAATACAACTATGCGGTAGTGAATATCTTGGCATATTTAGTGGGAAATATCTTGGCATAATTGGTGGTAAATATCTTGGTATAATTGGTGGTAAATACAACTCTACCCTTGTAATAATTGTTATCACCTTATATCATGATTGTCATATGGAATGAATATTTTACTGCATTATACTTTTAAATGATTCTCTAATTATGCTACAATGTACCTGTTAATAACCCTCAAACTTTACTTTAATGTACCTACTAAGCTTTGTTAAATTTTCTTACACTGTACTGTACCTGTATTTTTTTTAATTTTGCTAGAAATTTCATACTTAAAATAATGCGTTAGATTAAGTACCTGCCCGAAACGCTATGCGTGCTAGTGGCTTTACAAGAATAAAAAAAAACATCAATGCAATGTACTTTCATAAACCCAATGTACCTTCTTGTATATAAATAAATAAATAAATAAATAAATAAATTAATTAATTAATTAAATATGAAGAGTCACAGTTTGGTGTATTCAGATGATTGGGGTAGGACTTGCCATCTCCCTGAAGCTGCACATTGTGTAAGGCTGCATTTGAGATATCATAACAATTAAACATGATTTTTTAATTAGCAATTTCTTGATGTGTTACTGTGACCTTTTATTCGGAGTGTCTTGGAACATAATGTAAATAGGAGCAATGGGTTTCTACTATTGTACGAATTAGCTAATATAACTCTCTTTAACAATTTCAGGCTTTATTGTGGGCTTCAAACTAAAAACCTCTAAATGTAGAGATATAAATCTTCACGAACTATAATGTAAGTTCCAATTCCATTACATTTCCATCATATATTATTTTTTCATAATTTAAAATTAAACAAATGTTTCATTGCCATTTAGTTAAATATTTTTCACAAACTAGTTACAGTATTAATTAAACAATGAATTATTGGCCAGTTATCAATGTCGAACGAGCAAAAACTGGAAGGATTTATAAAAATACATGTATTTTTGCTTGTTCATCTTTGTGTCTTTCATATGTAATATATGTAAATAAGGTTTTTTAACTAATCAAAATGTTTTTATCATTTAAAACAGAGCAGTCACAGACAGTGTTGGAGTGTGTCCTTATGATTGTATCATAAATCGTTGTATCGTGCCTTCTGTCCTTTGAATGTCAGTGACTGCACTTCCTGCCGTATCTAATTACCTCAAAAGCGTGTGCTCTACATGATAGATTGGCTTATAAACAACCAAAATTTTGCAGAACATATTTTCAATTAATAACATCTGATCTGACTGAGTATACGTAAACTTTATTTAAAAAACGGCATACCAATTATAAATCAGTGGGAGCCGACAGCTGAGCGGACAGAACACTGTATGCATGATTCTGTGGTCCCGGGTTCGATCCCGGGCGCCGGTGAGAAACAATGGGCAGAGTTTCTTTCACCCTGATGCTCCAGTTACCTAGCAGTAAATAGGTACCAGGGAATTAGTCAGCTGTCACAGGCTGCTTCCTGGGGTTGGAGGCCTGGTCGAGGACCAGGCCTCCGGTCCTTGTTATAATAAACCTTTAGGAGTATAACAAACTGTCTATGCCGAGGATGGGCTGCTCATTAATATTATAACAATGAATACTGACCAAGTAAACATCAGTTGTCGATGAGATACCATCTGTGAATAGGATAACGGAACATTTAGTTTGTGTTACTGCTAATAACACAGCCTCCACAGCTCCAGTTGCTGAAGATAACATATCCCGCTGACCTGTTTTGTAAGATAAATTTTTATAGTTAGTATTTTTATTGGAATGACGTAGTGTAATAGCAGTCAATTTTTAGCCATATATATCTAAATGCAATACTAATGTTCACATACCAGTAATAAAAATCAAACCCACATTGAAGTAGCTTCTGCAAGACATTGCAAGACTCACAGGAACAGCTGAGTATCTGTAACTGTTTCCACAGATGAATGAAACGGACCAGATCCTGCACCACGTGCAATATGCCTTGTTTATGAATACTGACCCATGCTCCAGAAGCTTTTACATACATTTTTCAGGCACCTTCTATTAACATACATCCAACTATCACTATTTATTCTGCATGAAAACACCATCACTGCATCTCCTAGCAGCCCCTTGATGATCCACCTTACTAGTTCACCTTCTCCAAACACTCACCGAAACTATGACGTTGATACAACGTTCGAACAAGTTTTAACACCTCCTAACCAGTTATAACAACCAATATAGCAAGTTGTAACAACGTTCTAATACGTCATAAACACGTTAAGCCAAGATGTAGCAACTTTATTACAAGTTGTAACAAGCGGAAAACAGAGACAGTTTCGGTTTGTGTTTCCAGGGACGTACTGCGTCATCCTACAAGCAGGCACAGGAGCATCAGTTGAGCCTCTGTTTGTTCCTGGTCCGAAAATTATGCAAATAGATCAAGGTAGCATTTAGTAATCCCTACTATGGGGAAAAATTCACACATTACCCGTTAACTCCTTAATATTTATTTACATCCAGTAATAAATCCTGTGTGCTTTATTACATCCAGTAATAAATCCCTGCTGTTATTAAATTAATCATAAACTTAAATAATTTTAGTTAGCTCTTAAGGGCTAACTATGTGAAATAGGTGAATGATATATGTGAATATGAAACAATTTGACTCTAGAAAACTAGTAAATATAATTATACACAACACAACACAACTTGCTCCATAATAGTATACTGTTACGAAGCTCAGCCCCAAATTTCCATATTCCCACATATAATAGTCATAATTCCCTGTTTGTATATATCTGTAAGAAGTCATGGTTGATTTTGACACTTGAGAGGAAGCATGATGTTGCAGTGTGAAGAAATTAAATTTTAAGATTATTTGGGCTGAGGTTACGAGACGAGATCATTATCATATATTGCTGAGTAAACCGAGATGGAAGCGAGAGTTCCCGCTCGGGGCCAAGAGCTCGAGTGCATACTGAGAACGGCGCCAGTCATGGCGTGATCGGTCGACGCCGTGTTGACCAATGGCGTCGTACCCTTGCTACCAGGTGCCAGGGTGAGCGGATGTGTGCTCGGGTGACTAGCCATTCTGGAGAGATATAGGCTTCGAGAGTGGTTGAATTCGAGCAGCTAACGTGAGCGAACGAGAGGGTGACCTGTCGACTCCCGAGAGTTCTGTTTGAGAGTTGTTATGAGTTGCAAAGATGACACCAAAGGATCGATGACGACAGTAAACCTGGGTAACTTCGAGAAGCGACACTGGGAGGTTTGATACCTACAGGCCTGCACATCGGAAGCTGAGTGAAGAATAGTAGCAGTTCTGGTCCCATGTAGTTCGACCACCGTTTAGCCTGACAGCAACGCTACATGGAGGTGGACCAGTACAGTGAAGAATATCAGGCTGGGATAGGCCAGCTAACAACAGTCAGTCTAGCACTAGGGGAAAAACACCTCGTGAACTGCGTGACGCCAGAGGAAGTTGTGCTGATGGACGGCAGAGACGGACAAGCGACGGGGAGTTCCAGACACAGAATCTACGACCTGCAGCATCGGTTGATAAGGTAGATAAATTTACCTTCCCATTATCCCCTTGAGTTTGAAAAGGTTGTACATAAATTATGTGACAACCAGGAATTACGTGTGTAGTGACAACGGACATAATAGTATTATATTATTTAAGAGGTGTCAGTGATTACATCTGTGAGTTCATTAGACAGTAGTTTAGAGATTACAAACTATTGAAGTGGGGTTATAATATCTGTCATATGATAGTGTTTACGAGACAGCCTCATACGGGTGATTTGAAGACAGTGAGGAGTTACCAGATGTGATATTAATTTCAGAAGTGTTGCCATTTAACCGACCACAAGTGTAGATTATCATGGAGTAAACCAATCATATTTTTGTTAGTGTATTTCCTTCTTCCCCTTCATTCCTGGTATGTTGTTGTGAGGGATTACTGTGCACCACACTATTAAGACGAGTACTATACTGGGAGAATCAATGTACCACTGCATGTGAAGTAGTGCTTGGCCGCGAAGGGAAGCGAGTCTAGTTGGCGACCATGTACGGAAACTTAGGGGCAGGCAATTCGACTGGGAGTAAACCTTGTGTGTCAGTGTCCACCAACACCCAGCAACGAAATTAAGGAGTGGTCAAGTTACTTCACTCCCTGCTGGGTGCAAGGCTTGGTTTGGTAGGGGAACTCTCCCCCGCAGCTCGACTGAGGTGCTCACTTCAGAGGTGAATAGTGGCCTCTAGAGAGGGGAAGTAAGACCCCCATCAGTCTCTAGAGAATCAGTGACACTTCTTAGGGCAGGGTATGCCGGAGTGGGAATTGGCGGCTCTGTTGGACTGACTGACTGGGGGGTCAAGACCCACATGTCAAACTTCTTGTTACATCTGTCCCTTCCCTATCCGGCCTATTGTTGCTGTGAGGAGGGCTTGGTGGGCAGCTGCCGGAGTGTGATGCTGCACGGGACAGTCCTCTGTCCTTTTGTGACCTTATGCTCCTGCTGCTGTCCTCACGAATTCTGTTGGACAACTTTTCCTTTCCCTTATGTTTTGTTTTTCTCCCCCCCCCCCCTTCTCCTTTCTAATTGTCATTCCCCTCCAACCTTTTGCCTTTTATTATTATTATTTTGCCTTGTTTAGTTTTGACGCCCGTGTGTTTGAGGAGGCATACTCTTGCACCCTCTCATCTGACCTCTCGTTGTATGTCTAATTATGTTCCTCTTATACCTTCTCAGGCTCGTGAGGTTGGCGACCAAGCCCCCGAGTCAGACCGTGTTGGAAGACCGGGCTCTGTAGCCCCAGCTGCTTTGAGCCCCGACCTTGCTCCTCCTCCTGACTACTCCCCTTGGCTCCCCTCACTCTGTGGTTGAATAGAGTCACAAGCCCCCAGTGGTGACCACCTCGTCCTCTGGCGTGGCTCAATCTCTCATTGTGACTACTGCGCCTTTTAACCTCTCTCTCTCTCTCTGGAGGTTCTCAACGTCGTCCTCGCCACGGCCGCACTCGCTCAATTCCATATTGATGCGTATCAAGCCTTGTTTGGTCACGTTTCGTGGGCCAAATACTTTGATCACATCCCTCTGGATTCTGCACCTCCTGACGATTTCTCCCTCCATAGGCACTTTCTCACCAAACGATTTTAAGTTTCCACGACGTTCCTGGAAAGTGTTAGAAAGTAGTGGAAACGTTTGTTTTCATGCATTAGATACGATATTTTGTGTGGGTTTTAAATAGGTTTCCGAAACTTATAACCAAAACCTATGTACCTAACCCTAATTTGAAACTTTGTGACACCTTTTATAAAGTGTTTAAAGTTAAAATGTTAAAATATGAATAAAATAGGAAATGAAAAATATAAAAATATATTTTTACATTTAGTAAAATGAAAAAAGAATCATAATAAAGGTGGGATCATCATTTGTATTCATTTTTCATTTGTTGTAGCGTGGTGTAGTGGCCTGGTGTAGTAGCGTGGTGTAGTGGCCTGGTGTAGTAGTGTGGTGTAGTGGCCTGGTGTAGTAGTGTGGTGTAGTAGCGTGGTGTAGTGGCCTGGTGTAGTAGCCTGGTGTAGTAGCGTGGTGTAGTAGCCTGGTGTAGTAGCGTGGTGTAGTGGCCTGGTGTAGTAGTGTGGTGTAGTGGCCTGGTGTAGTGGCCTGGTGTAGTAGCGTGGTGTAGTGGCCTGGTGTAGTAGCGTGGTGTAGTGGCCTGGTGTAGTAGCGTGGTGTAGTATCCTGGTGTAGTAGCCTGGTGTAGTGGCCTGGTGTAGTAGCGTGGTGTAGTATCCTGGTGTAGTGGCGTGGTGTAGTAGCGTGGTGTAGTGGCCTGGTGTAGTAGCCTGGTATAGTAGCCTGGTAAAGTAGTGTGTAGTAGCGTGGTGTAGTGGCCTGGTGTAGTAGCCTGGTGTAGTAGCCTGGTAAAGTAGTGTGTAGTGGCGTGGTGTAGTAGCCTGGTGTAGTAGCGTGGTGTAGTGGCCTGGTGTAGTGGCCTGGTGTAGTAGCGTGGTGTAGTGGCGTGGTGTAGTGGCGTGGTGTAGTAGCGTGGTGTAGTAGCCTGGTGTAGTAGCGTGGTGTAGTAGCCTGGTGTAGTAGCGTGTAGTAGCGTGTAGTAGCCTGGTGTAGTAGCGTGGTGTAGTACCCTGGTGTAGTGGCCTGGTGTAGTGGCCTGGTGTAGTAGCGTGGTGTAGTGGCCTGGTGTAGTAGCGTGGTGTAGTGGCCTGGTGTAGTAGCGTGTAGTGGCCTGGTGTAGTAGCGTGGTGTAGTAGCCTGGTGTAGTAGCGTGGTGTAGTGGCCTGGTGTAGTGGCCTGGTGTAGTAGCCTGGTGTAGTAGCGTGGTGTAGTAGCCTGGTGTAGTGGCCTGGTGTAGTAGCCTGGTGTAGTAGCCTGGTGTAGTAACGTGGTGTAGTAGCCTGGTGTAGTGGCCTGGTGTAGTAGCCTGGTGTAGTAGCCTGGTGTAGTAGCCTGGTGTAGTGGCCTGGTGTAGTAGCGTGGTGTAGTGGCGTGGTGTAGTGGCGTGGTGTAGTGGCCTGGTGTAGTAGCCTGGTGTAGTGGCGTGGTGTAGTAGCGTGGTGTAGTAGCGTGGTGTAGTAGCCTGGTGTAGTGGCGTGGTGTAGAAGCGTGGTGTAGTAGCCTGGTGTAGTAGCGTGGTGTAGTAGCCTGGTGTAGTAGCCTGGTGTAGTAGCGTGGTGTAGTAGCCTGGTGTAGTAACGTGGTGTAGTGGCCTGGTGTAGTGGCGTGGTGTAGTAGCCTGGTGTAGTAGCCTGGTGTAGTAGCGTGGTGTAGTAGCGTGGTGTAGTAGCATGGTGTAGTAGCGTGGTGTAGTGGCCTGGTGTAGTAGCCTGGTGTAGTGGCGTGGTGTAGTAGCGTGGTGTAGTAGCGTGGTGTAGTGGCCTGGTGTAGTAGCGTGGTGTAGTAGCATGGCCTGGTGTAGTGGCGTGGTGTAGTAGCCCGGTGTAGTGGCCTGGTGTAGTAGCCTGGTGTAGTAGCGTGGAGTAGTAGCATGGTGTAGTGGCCTGGTGTAGTGGCCTGGTGTAGTGGCGTGGTGTAGTAGCCTGGTGTAGTGGCGTGGTGTAGTAGCCTGGTGTAGTAGCCTGGTGTAGTAGCCTGGTGTAGTAGCCTGGTGTAGTAGCGTGGTGTAGTAGCGTGGTGTAGTGGCCTGGTGTAGTGGCCTGGTGTAGTAGCGTGGTGTAGTAGCGTGGTGTAGTAGCGTGGTGTAGTGGCCTGGTGTAGTAGCGTGGTGTAGTGGCCTGGTGTAGTAGCCTGGTGTAGTAGCGTGGTGTACTAGCGTGGTGTAGTAGCCTGGTGCAGTAGCGTGGTGTAGTAGCCTGGTGTAGTGGCGTGGTGTAGTAGCCTGGTGTAGTGGCCTGGTGTAGTGGCGTGGTGTAGTGGCCTAGTGTAGTAGCGTGGTGTAGTAGCCTGGTGTAGTAGCGTGGTGTAGTAGCCTTGTGGTGTAGTGGCCTGGTGTAGTAGCGTGGTGTAGTAGCCTGGTGTAGTAACGTGGTGTAGTAGCCTGGTGTAGTAGCGTGGTGTAGTGGCCTGGTGTAGTAGCGTGGTGTAGTAGCGTGGTGTAGTAGCGTGGTGTAGTGGCCTGGTGTAGTGGCCTGGTGTAGTAGCGTGGTGTAGTAGCGTGGTGTAGTGGCCTGGTGTAGTAGCGTGGTGTAGTAGCGTGGTGTAGTGGCCTGGTGTAGTGGCCTGGTGTAGTAGCGTGGTGTAGTAGCGTGGTGTAGTAGCCTGGTGTAGTGGCCTGGTGTAGTAGCGTGGTGTAGTAGCGTGGTGTAGTGGCCTGGTGTAGTGGCCTGGTGTAGTGGCCTGGTGTAGTGGCCTGGTGTAGTGGCCTGGTGTAGTAGCGTGGTGTAGTGGCCTGGTATAGTGGCCTGGTGTAGTAGCGTGGTGTAGTAGCGTGGTGTAGTGGCCTGGTGTAGTGGCGTGGTGTAGTAGCGTGGTGTAGTGGCCTGGTGTAGTAGCGTGGTGTAGTGGCCTGGTGTAGTAGCGTGGTGTAGTAGCGTGGTGTAGTGGCCTGGTGTAGTAGCGTGGTGTAGTGGCCTGGTGTAGTAGCCTGGTGTAGTAGTGTGTATTAGCATGATGGTGGTGGTGTTACTGGTGGTGGTGTTGGTGGTGGTGTTGCTGGTGGTTATTGGTGATTGTGGGGGGGGTTGCTGGTGTTGGAGGGATGGTGTTGCTGGTGGTGATGTTGGTGGTGGTGTTTATGGTGGTGGCGTTGCTGAGGTGCTGCTGCTGGTGGAGGTGTTTCTGATGATGATGGTGGAGGTGGTGGTGGTGGTGTTGCTGGGGTGGTGTTGTTGGTGTTGGTAGTCGTGTTGCTGGGGTGGTGTTGTTGGTGTTGGTAGTCGTGTTGCTGGGGTGGTGGTGTTGGTAGTGGTGGTGTTGCTGGGGTGGTGTTGTTGGTGTTGGAACTAGTGGTGTTGCTGGGGTGGTGTTGTTGGTGTTGGAACTAGTGGTGTTGCTGGGGTGGTGTTGTTGGTGTTGGTAGTCGTGTTGCTGGGGTGGTGTTGTTGGTGTTGGTAGTCGTGTTGCTGGGGTGGTGGTGTTGGTAGTGGTGGTGTTGCTGGGGTGGTGTTGTTGGTGTTGGAACTAGTGGTGTTGCTGGGGTGGTGTTGTTGGTGTTGGTAGTCGTGTTGCTGGGGTGGTGTTGTTGGTGTTGGTAGTCGTGTTGCTGGGGTGGTGGTGTTGGTAGTGGTGGTGTTGCTGGGGTGGTGTTGTTGGTGTTGGTAGTCGTGTTGCTGGGGTGGTGTTGTTGGTGTTGCTGGGGTGGTGTTGTTGGTGTTGGTAGTAGTGGTGTTGCTGGGGTGGTGTTGTTGGTGTTGGTAGTAGTGGTGTTGCTGGGGTGGTGTTGCTGGGGTGGTGTTGGTAGTGGTGGTGTTGCTGGGGTGGTGTTGTTGGTGTTGGTAGTGGTGGTGTTGCTGGGGTGGTGTTGTTGGTGTTGGTAGTAGTGGTGTTGCTGGGGTGGTGTTGTTGGTGTTGGTAGTGGTGGTGTTGCTGGGGTGGTGTTGTTGGTGTTGGTAGTGGTGGTGTTGCTGGGGTGGTGTTGTTGGTGTTGGTAGTAGTGGTGTTGCTGGGGTGGTGTTGTTGGTGTTGCTGGGGTGGTGTTGTTGGTGTTGGTAGTGGTGGTGTTGCTGGGGTGGTGTTGTTGGTGTTGGTAGTGGTGGTGTTGCTGGGGTGGTGTTGTTGGTGTTGGTAGTAGTGGTGTTGCTGGGGTGGTGTTGTTGGTGTTGGTAGTGGTGGTGTTGCTGGGGTGGTGTTGTTGGTGTTGGTAGTAGTGGTGTTGCTGGGGTGGTGTTGTTGGTGTTGCTGGGGTGATGTTGTTGGTGTTGGTAGTGGTGGTGTTGCTGGGGTGGTGTTGGTAGTGGTGGTGTTGCTGGGGTGGTGTTGTTGGTGTTGGTAGTGGTGGTGTTGCTGGGGTGGTGTTGGTAGTGGTGGTGTTGCTGGGGTGGTGTTGTTGGTGTTGCTGGGGTGGTGTTGTTGGTGTTGGTAGTGGTGGTGTTGCTGGGGTGGTGTTGCTGGGGTGGTGTTGCTGGGGTGGTGTTGTTGGTGTTGGTAGTGGTGTTGCTGGGGTGGTGGTGTTGCCGGTGGTGGCGTTGTGTGTGGTTGTGTTGTGTGGTGTAGGGGCGTGTGGTGGCGTGAAGGGGTGTGTAGGGGCGTGTAGTAGTGTGTAGTGACGAGAAGTGGCTTGGTGTTGGCGTGGAATGATGGTGGCGGGAGAAACAGCACTCACGTGTTCACAAGAGAAGGCCTAAAGGCAAACTGAGGGCCATTGGGGGTCCCGTGGCGGTGTTCGAAGTCTCAAACTATACCTCAACACTATATCATCTAAATTCAGAATTATTTCCATTATTTTTTTTATTTTTAAACCCCTAATAATATTAATGCATTGACATGTCATATTTCCTTGCTGCATATTTACGACTTTTTTTTAATATTTACAACACTTAATTTTATAATTTCAAAGCTCTAGCGAGTGTTCAGACACAGTCACCACAATGACCGTTAGCTGTCCTGTCGCCTGACTACACCTCCCATGTGTAAACCCGGGCGCGCGCGCGTGCACATACATACACACACACACACACACACACATACACACACACACACACACACACACACACACACACACACACACACACACACACACACACACACACAGTACACATGTGTTACACCACGTCATGCCACTATACACCATGCTCCATACAAAACGATACTATACACCATGCACTATACTCCGACACCATACTCCACAACACCATACACCACGACACTATACACCATGGTACTATGCACCATGATACTATACTCCACGATACCATACTCCAGGACACTATGCATCACGACACTATACTCCATGAAACTATACTCCACGACACTATACTCCACGACACTATACTCCACGCCACTATACACCACAACACTATACTCCACGCCACTATACACCACACCACTATACACCACACCACACCAACACACACCCCGGCTGGTGAATGCATTAGGCAGTGATGTAGTGGAGTCTGACTCCATACACAATTTCAAATGTAGATATGATAGAGCCTAGTAGGCTCAGGAATCTGTATACCAGTTTATTGACAGATGAGAGGCAGGACCAAAGAGCCAGAGCTCAAACCCTGCAAGCACAACTAGGTGAGTACAGCCAAACACACACACACAAACACACAACTACACATACACACAGCCCCATTCACACAAACACACACACACCACAGCCCCACTGATACACACACAGTCCTACTCAAACAAACACACTTCTATACGCACACATACATACAACCACACACACTATACTTTGAAAGTGTAAACATCTAAGAATCATTAGAATTATGTGTAGAATAATAAATCCTTCATTTTTTGAGTTAGGAAAACACCATTTGTTTATATATATATAAATATTTAATATAAGTATAATATAATATATAATATACTGTTCTTAAGGTCCCCCCATTTTGCACCTGCAAGATAATATAAGCTTTTAAGGGTTTACAAAAGTTAATCTTCTTGTTTGATGAACTGTTCACTTGAGACAGTTAAAATAAGCCCACATCAATACGAAAGACAACAAACAGTTTTAAGAATGTTTCACACCTCAATCGAGCAACATTTACAATTTATACAAATTATTTTAGGGAATAATACCTAAGGAGTCAAATTGTGTTAAAGAACGATTTTTAGCAAAATTATGAAAACTAATTTTATCTGATCATAGAATAACTAAATGCATTTTGAATGTTTCATACAGCCATTAAATATCATTCACAATTTATTTATTAATTTTACAAAAAAAGACCATAATTTTTATATTTAAACATGTAAAAACTATTTGTAATATTTTAAGAATAAAAGTTTTAGAAAAACCGTACATTATAAAAGATTTATGTTTGGATTTTTGGAGTTAAAGTTTCTCAAATGCTCTCCTGCACTATTCTCAAGACAAGTTATTTGTACACCTAAGGGAAAACAAAAATAAGTTTTCACAACGTTTTGTGTTTGCTGGGTTGTTGATTCAGTAGATGCCTGTTACTTTCAACCCCCACCTGTCTCGGTACACATCTCGTTGCTGCTCCTTCTCAGGATGCAGCCACCTGCTTGGCTGCCTTATCCTGCTTTTGTGAGACCCCTGTGCGGGTCGCCAAGAACGCTCGGTTGAATGCCAGTGTTGGCAGTATTCTCCCACCCCATGTTGCAACCGGTGCTAGGATCCTAAAGGATAGCCACAAAGATATTTGGCATATCCTCGAAGCCCAAGGCCATACTGTCCTCCCAAGTAGATATGTTTACTCATCCCTGGTAGTCGCCTTCATTCCCTTCGGGTTGTGAAGATTATCTTTGATGGTAGGACCCTTCCGACCTCTGTCATTCTTGCTGGTGCCAGGTGCTCTGTCTAGGAGTACATTCCCTCTCCTCGGCTCTGTAATAAGTGCTGGAGGTTTGGGCATCATGCCCTCCGGTGCTCCAGTACTGTCTCTCTCTGTCCCTTGTGTGGGGACGAAGGTCATTATGGTGAATGACCTTCACGGTCATTCATGGTGAATGGCCCCTAAGTCGGAGTGTACTTTTCCCGGGCTCACTGCCTCAATTGTGGTGAGGCCGACCATACCTTCTCCTGCACATGTATACATTACAAACTTGAGGCAGCCGTCCTCACCTTGAAGCAGCAAGAACGTTTGTCTTTTCCTGAGTCGAGGCTTCAAGTTCGCCGTCTTCCACCCTTTTGCTGGTGTCGCTTATGCTCATGAGTTGAGCACTTCTCCTCCTCCTCGTCCTTTCCCTCTTCCTCAGTCTCACATCCGTTTACAGGCCTTAGACCCAGACACGCCCACCACCTCCTCCTCTGTTCCTTTATGTTCTGTCCCGAAGGGTCCCCCTCATGGTTCTCTGTCTGGGGTTCCCCATCTTTCTACCCAGTCTGTCTTGTCTCCTGTGTCTTCTTCCTCGTCTCCCTCCGATCCTCCTTCCCGTCCTTCTCCTGCGTCTCTTAGCTCTCCACGCCACCTGTCAGTGCAGGCTGATGCCCATTACTCTTCCAGTGGCCATCGTGTTGTTTGCTTTCGTTCTGCTTCTCCTGTTGAGACGCTTGAATCTGTTGCCCAGTATACTGTTGCTGGGACACCTGTCTCTTTGCGTCAGAAGCAAAAGCCTGGCTCCTCTCCCTCCTCCTCCCCGGCAGGTAAGAATGCATCGCTTTTTTCCTCGACCCCTACCTCTATCACTCTCGCTCCATCCCCTCCCGTTTCAGTGGTTGCACCCCCTGTTCCTGCAATAGAGGTTTCTTTGCCCCCCCCCCCTGCTTCCATTACGGTTCATGCCCTTGCTGAGGTGCACTTCCTGGTTTCTGCCCCTCCTGCTGCCGTCCTTGACCTTCGGTTGCCCCCCCCCCCCCCTCCTTCTCCTCCTTCGGACCATGCTCGTCTGCTTCTGGTCGGTCCTCCTGCTCCCTTCCCTCCATCCTTGCTCAGATTACCCATGCCCCCTAACCCTGACTTCGCTGATCCTGATCCTGCACTTCATTAACGTGTTGTGTCCTTTTTCCCCCTTTGTTTCTTCATTGTCCTCTATTGCTGTCCTTTCTCTTATTGTCAATGTCTTTTCTTCAACGAAATATTCACGGATATTACTCCAATTTCCATGAACTCCAACTTCTGATTTCGCAGCTTTTGCCCTTTTGTGTCTGTCTCCAGGAGTCGATGGTTGGTGCTCGTCCTGGTTGCTTCTGTGGCTATTCCTTCCTCTTACCCCATCCCCTCGGCTTTTGCTGGGGCCCGTTCCTCTCCTTCTTTTTTGATTCGGGAGATTTTTGGAATGGCAGATTCCTTTCTCTCCTCTTCTGCTCTCTTGATTCGTTCTGCTGATCCCTTTGTCCCCCTACTTTTTCCATCGCCTCTCCAGTGTTCTGCTGCATGTGTCTTTGTGCGTAAATGGTACACGGTTAGTTCCATTTACCTCCACCCAAAAGTCCCACTCTCTCTTCCCGATCTTAAACACCTACTGGACTCCTTGCCGGAGCCTGTGCTCATGCTAAGTGATTTCAATTATCGACATACCCTCTTCGATGATGTTCTGACAAACACCCGGGGTCACCGTCTCGAGCCGTTCATCTTCTCTTCTTCCCTGTCTCTTCTGAATTCTGGTGATCCCACTCATTTAGACTATCGGACTCACCCCCTTTACTGTCTTAATCGTCCTCTATGAGAGTTTGAAAGCGGAATATGAATGGTAATGAAGAATTGAGCTCGGAAATTTCTAAAAATTCTCTTCAATTCTTTTAACCCTTCCTCTGCTCAGGGGTCCTAAGGACATTTACACCCCTGTGCGCAAGAAAAAAAAAATTCTAAAAAATTATTTCTTCTTCTTAAAATGTTAATGTGTGTTCCCTGAGCACGGGAAAAATAAATAATAAAATCGTAGGTGACATATTTTGGGCGCAATTGACTGAGGAAGTCTGTCAAAAAGTGGGCGTTGACAGAGGGTCGTCATGGTCAGCGTCACCCGTGCGGACAGGTGGGAGTTGCCACAAAAATATTATCACTTAATTATTTCTATGTCTCTGATTGATTTTTTCTTAGTTTTTTGCAGTAATATTATTCAATAGTGTGTATTGTAATATATTTATATAATAAAAGTGGTGAATAATCGCTATACTCAAAAGTATGGTGTGCATATTAGTGATTCAATTATGTTCATAAAACAATAAACAAATAGTTTTGCTGCTATTACACTCTATACACAGGTTATATATAAGTATCTGCATGTTTTGTTCACCATAACGAACCACTAAGTTGGTATTGAGAGTCGAAAAGCAACGAGGAGTGACCGCCACTCTCTGCCACTCCCTCAACAACGCCTCACTCGCCCACTTTCTCCTCCCACCATCCTGTTTTATGTTTTATTCACAATATACAGACGTTATATATAAGAATCAACATGTTTTGTTCACCACAACTGTACAACTAAGCTGATATAGTTAGTTCAGGCACTAAGAGTCGTTGCTACACACACACAGTCAGCTGGCAGCTCCCTCACTCATTCAAGATCACACACACTAAACTTTCTCCCCCAACAATACCATTTGTGATGTTATTACACTATATACAGACGTTATATATAAGTATGTATATATTTTGTTCACCACAACTGTACAGATAAGCTGATATAGTTAGTTCAGGCACTAAGAATCGTCGCTATACTCACAGTCAGCTGGCGGGTCCCTCACTCATTCAAGGCCACACGCACTAAACTTTCTCCCCCAACAATACTGTTTACAGTGTTATTACCCTATATACACATATTATATATAAGTATTTACATGTTGTATGCACCGTAACTGTACACCTAAGCTTGTAGAGTGCCCAAAGAGCATAGTGGCTACCCTCTAAACAGCTAGACAAATCGTGCAGACGACGTCACCTCCGTCACCCAAATGGCTCCTCCCAGCATAATCCTTTTGCTGTTATTACACTAATACACACATTATATATAAGTATCTACATTTGTGTTCACCATAGAGAACCACTGAGCTGGTATGGTGAATGCAGACAATAACAGGTGGCCACACAGTCAGTAAACGATGCAATCTCCCTCCGTCTCTCAGCATCACTTGTCCCACAGCGCTAATTATTTCAACAATCCTGCTATTATCATAAGCCTGGTTACTTATATCACAGTCAGGGGTCATCTGTAATATTGTCATAGCTAAATAATAGCAATTACATATTTATTTTGACATTTTTCGGCGATGCTGTAGTCACAAGCTGAACAGCAATGCTGTTCGCTCATGCTGTGTGCGCCAGCTTTGGTTGCTCCAACAGTACTGTGCTTCTCACACCTTAAAATATTGCCCACGATTTTTAAAAAAAATGACGTCTGTTTACAAAAGCCCTGAGGAAGCTAATGTGAACCCCGTGTAGCCGCGGGCCATTTGAATCGGGCCTGGCACCCTATGGCGTATATGTACGCCATGCGCACCGTGGAACATGTTACTCATGGTGTATATATACGCCACGCGCAGTTTAAGGGTTAACCTTTATTCTTGTCGTAATATTCAATTAGGTCACCTGAGGAAGGACTTGCTTAGTTAACACACCATTGTAGTAAGCTGCTCATTCCTCAGTCTGGGACTATTTAAGAAAAATTGACTAGGCACCGAGACTCGAAATGGTTGAAAACCCCTCTACTTGGCCGTCGACCTTCGCCATTCGCCGAAGCGAATCTAGCGAGTACGAGTAGGTCATGGGCTCCCACAACAATAATTTATTGTTGTGTAGTGCCGTATATTTAGTCCAAAACTCAAGAATCAGTCTCGGTTTAATAGTCGAGTGTGAAGAATCACTTGCAGGGGCAATAATAATGTGGGGGGTGTAACAAAAGGACAGTGTTCAAGATAACAACTCAGTTTATTCAATAAAGTACTAACTACTACAATAAAAAAAAGAAATATCAATGACGTTACTCGAAATCCTTCCTGTGACACTATCAATGACAGCTAGACACCAGCCCCTCGGACTGCTTAATGAACTAACTCGAACATAAGTCGTGAACACAGAGGAATTAATCAAGCAAGCAAGAGATCTATAATCACACCTGCAACTCTGACACAATGGGTTCTGAGACACGTCTCCAGTAACCTTCTAATTGTACTACGCCTCTGTGCAGTCTACACCTGCACTAGCGGTTGCAATGCTATCAAATCGGTAGGCTGTCAATGACATAGCAATGACTAATGGGTTCACTGGCAACTCCAGCAACCCTTCCTCAAATTAATCTTTACGTTAACACTTCGTCCCACGGACGATCAACAATCAATAACAATTTGATTTACGTTAATAACAAGGTAACATTTATGTTAACTTAATAACTCTTACAACTGTCACTAGTAACGCGGAAATTACACAACACGCAACCCGTCGAGCATTCAGTGAGTAAATCCCATTAATCCCTGTACTTCCAGACAGTTGATTAATCTCTTTACTAGTTACGTTAATTTACGTTAATCGGTTACTAATCACTCAGTGATGGTAAACTCTGATTTTACAATGTCCAAAGTGCTAAGAGAACGGTAATCTCTCGTGATTACCTTCAGAGCAATTAATTACTATCCTCAAGATCAATAATTAATCAATTAAATACGCAATCTTTCACACTGGCTCAGCAATTTACATTAAGGTATGAATTCCGTCTGAGCCTTCCATACTCAGACCAATTCAGGTGATTAAGGACACTAATCACCATGTTTACGTTATTCTAAAAAGGCGTTACTCTTCCCATGAGCCAATCAAGGGCCGGTACTTCCGGACAGATAAATAACGACGTTACGTTAATGGAACAATGGAGCCTTCGTGCGAGTCGATCAAACGCGGATGGAGCTTAATTACTTTGACTTTCTGAAACACGTCAATTACCCGGCCCACTCACCGTTAATTACGACAGACAATACTCTAATTTCTTGTCTGGCTGATAGCTAGGCTACCCTGAGACTACCTTAGCTGCTTGCAGGAAAGTATATTAACCCAAACGTATTCTACGTTACTCAAATTGTTAAAGAGCAAATTCTCTTAAAGCAATGGGCGTTCCCTTGGTTACGTTATATTAATTGCCTCGCAATCACCTCACTGAATACTGGACTTCGATGTCCTACCAGATAACAGAACAAAATATGTGTACCTAAGTACTTTTCTCGACAGAGTTCACCCACGACAATGATAAATCACACTAACAAATCAGTTATTTACGTTACAATCCGGTTACAATGACAGTACTGCAGAACACTAGTAAATAACCCTCAGAGCATGAACCCTAAAGAACACGGCCCCACAATAATTTACTGAACTGCAATCACAAACTGTGATTGATCATGACTAGCAACAATCACCATCAATGACAACCCCTTTGCAATAACACATATGGCAAGTACTCTAATTTCCAATATTGGAACACTGCACAACACTTACTGTTGCAAATGACCCAATCGTGCTCTAAATAATTCCTTACAACACAGGTCCACACATTGCAATCACCACAGTAAATAACACACAATAACACTGGGCTCCGTGACACTATGACCATATATATAATTACTGCTGACACATGAAGTCTAAAGCTGTCAAACGTTAATGAGAACACTAAGGAGAACACAACTCCTTAAATCACTTGGGTGAGTGATTTATCGATCCCACGGATCGATAAACACTCCCGAGAATTATGTTACTCGACAGAGCGACGGCTGTCACTCCTGACAGCCTCGTTACTCACCACAATTCTACCTAAATTACGTTAACACGTCAGACACAATATATATATATATATATATATATATATATATATATATATATATATATATATATATATATATATATATATATATATATATATATATATATATATATATATATATATATATATATATATATATATATATATATATATATATATATATCACACTTGTCACGGCCCTGGGAACAAAACAAGAAATTAACATCACAATCTTTTATTACTCCACAATAATCAATTGCCAGGAATCCCTGACGTCACACACTGACACTTACCTGAGCGCTCAGTACTGGAACTCCACACCTGCAAAATTATATCACAGAATAATATCACTCCGTCCCACGGACGATCAACAATGATTGAATTACCACAATTCTACCAGAATGGAATATAAATATTCTAATGTAAACTTGTTCCCATGTGTACCACACACACACACACATGTACGTCTGTCTACACAAGATGTAAGTCTCTCTGGACTGACAGGATGTCGACAAGGGTGATTACCTCACCTCCACACTTCACTTCACCACTGCAGGTGCTCTTAGTGACAATGTGACGGAACACCTGACTTTGAATTCAGGCTTAGAGACTAATAAATCACCAGAAATACACACATAATTACTTACTCATTTATACAGCTGTCCTTGCACACTCACACAATTACCATACATCAGGCACCCAGCTGGTGGGTGGCGGTGGAGATGACTAGAGCGTTCCTCACGTGGTATCGCACGTACAATGACTTGGTGCGTCTTTCGAACCCTCCCTCACCCAAATGACTTAGTTTCGCCCCCCCCCCGACCCACGCCCCTTCCCCGACCCACGCCCACTCCCCATCCAGCCCGTTGGCACCGTGAGGGGGCTTGGTGGTCGGCTGCCGGAGTGTGATGCTCCATGGGACAGTCCTCTGTCCTTTTGTGGCCTTGTGCTCCTGCTGCTATTCTCTCCAATTGTGCCAGATCACTTTTCCTTTTCCTTATGTTTTCGTTTTTCTCCCCCCCCCCCCCCGTCTTCTCCTATCTGCTTGTATTTTCCTGCCGACCTTTGCTTGTTTTGGTTATTCTTTTGGGCTTCTTCTATTTTGACTCCCGGGTGCTTGAGGAGGCATACTCTTGCGCCCGTTGTGTGTAACGTAGAACTGTAGTACCCAATGTCGTGAGTGAGGGGGAACCTTTTATTGTCAATCCTCCTTTCGTCACTGAACCCGATCTCATTAGACTGACGGTTCTTAAGGTGGCGTTTGTGGGGCGTATACTCACGACGCACCCCTGGGGGGCCCCGGCATGATCGGCGATAGCTTCTTTTTTGGGTGTCCTGCCTCTAATTGTGGCTCTATTGTGGGTGTGGGGGCACATTGGTGAATGAAAGTCTTTCTTTGTTTCTATAGCAGATAATGTTTCCCTTGTACCTTCTCGGGCTCGTGGGGTGGGCGACCAAGCCCCCGAATCGGAGTGTGTTGGAAGAGCAGGCTCTATAGCCCCCGGTGCATTGAGCCCCAACCTTGCTCCTCCTTTGACCCTCGTGACTACTCCCCTCAGCTCCCCTCCCTCCTCTGCGGGAGGGTCGAGTTCCCAGCCCCCAGTGGTGACCACCTCGTCCCCTGGCACGATTCCGTCTCTCATTGTGACTACTGCGCCTTTTACCCCCTCTCACTCTGGGGGTTCTCAACGTCATCCCCGCAACAGCCGCACTCGCACGATCCCTTCCCATACTAATACTTACAACGCCTTGTTTGGTACCGCTACGTGGGCTAAATACTTTGATCTCCACCATCTGGATTCTACTCCTCCTGATGATTTCTCCCTCCACAAATACCTTGTTGATTCAGTAGATGCCTCTGTTACTTTTAACAACACCAATTACGGTACGCGTGTTGTTGCTGCTCCTTCTCAGGATGCAGCTACTCACTTAGCCGCTTTGTCCTGCATTGGGGAGACCCCTGTTAGGGTCTCCAAAAATGCTCGGTTAAATGCAAGTGTTAGCACTGTTTTCCTCCCACACCATGTTGTAACTGGTATTAAGGACCTCAAAGACTGCCATGAGGATATTAAATATATCCTCATGGCAGGAGGATAGGCCCAAGGCCATTCTGTCCTACAGGTGTATACGTTTACTCGACCCCCTCATGGTAGTCGCCATCAGCTCCTTCAAGTTGAAAGAATCACCTTTGATAGTAGGGCCCTTCCGCCCTCCATTATTCTTGCCAGTGCCAGATGCTCCGTTCAGGAGTACATTCCCTCTCCTAGACTTTGCAATAAGTGTTGGAAGTTTGGGCATGGTGTCCTCAAGTGCACCAGTACTGTGTATCTATGCCCCTTGTGTGGGGCCGATGATCATTCTATGTCCGATTGCACTTCTCCCCAGGCTCGCTGCCTGAATTGCAGTGAGGCCCACCCTACCTTCTCACGCTCGTGTATACACTACAAACTCGAGGAAGCCGTCCTCAACTTATAACACCGTGATCGTCTGACTTTTCCTGAAGCGAGACGCTAAGTTCGTCGTCTCACCCCTTTCGCTGGCGTATCCTACGCTCGCGTGTTGCGTTCTACCTCTCCTCGTCCTTCCCCCCTTCCTCAGTCTGACAACTGTTTCCAGGCCTTAGACCCGGACACGCCATCCACCTCCTCCCCTATTC
The DNA here is from genome assembly GCF_040958095.1 of Procambarus clarkii. Taxonomy (NCBI): domain Eukaryota; kingdom Metazoa; phylum Arthropoda; class Malacostraca; order Decapoda; family Cambaridae; genus Procambarus; species Procambarus clarkii. The sequence continues at coordinate 45,706,788 of NC_091167.1, read as the reverse complement.
CTTTGCATCTTATCTCGAAAGGTCTCACTCCTGGTTTTCCACCTGGAGTTTCCCCCCTTCCTGCCCAGTCCACCATGTCTCCTATGTTTTCTTGCCCATCTCCCCCCACTCTTTCTTCCCAACCCTCCCCCCAGTCTCTTGACCCTCCACGCCGCCTGTCTGTCCAGGCTGATGTCCATCATCCTTCCAGCAATCTTCGTGTTGTTCGCTCCCGTTCCACTTCTGCTGCTGAGACCATCGAGTCTGTTGCCAAGTACGTTGTTACTGGAACACATGTCTCTTCGAGTCAGAAACGTAAGCCTGGCTCCTCTCCTTCTTCCTCCCCAGCGGGTAAGAAGGTATTGCTTTCTTCCTCGCCCCCTCCCTCTGACGCTATCACTGCATCCCCTCCCATTTCAGTGGTCGAACCTCCTGTCCCTGATATGGAAGTTTCTTTCACCCCCGATTCCCTCTCGGTTGCTGCCCTTGCTGAGGTGCACTCCCTGATTTCTGCCCCCCCCCCCCTCCTCTGCCCCTCTCAGTTGTCTCCTTCTCCGGCCACGTCAGTCCGCCTTTAGTCTGTCTTCCCGCTTCCTTCCCTACATCCTTACTAAGTTTACCCTTGCCCCCTAACCCTGATTTTGCTGACCCTGCTCCTGCTCCTGACCCTGATCCTGAAATTCTTTAATAAACTGGGTTCTTATTTACCTTTGTTTCTTTATTGTTCTCTGTTGCTGTCCTTTCTCTTTGATAATGCCTATTCTTCAGTGGAATATTCGTGGATTTTATGCGATCTTCCATGAACTCCAACTTCTAACTACACAGTTGTCAACACTTTGTTTGTCTCCAGAAACCAATGCTTGGTGCTCAACCTGGTCACTTTCGTGGTTATACCTTTCTTTCTCCACCCCCCAACCCCCCGAGCTCTTGCTGGGGCCCATAACTCTAGTGTTCTCTTAATTAATTCGTTCTGATGTTCCCTTCTTCCCCCTACTTCTTCCATCACCTATCCATATTCATATTCCGCTTACCATCTTTTTGTGGGCAAACGGTATACAATCTGTTCCATTTATCTCCACCCAAATGTCCTGCTTTCCCTTCCTGATCATAAGCACCTCCTGGACTCCTTGCCAGAGTCGGTGCTCCTTTTGGGTGATTTCAACTGTCGACATACCCTCTGGGGTGATGTTCTGACAAACACGCGAGGCCGCCTTCTCGAACCGTTCGTCCTCGTTTTTTTCTCTATCTCTTCTGAATTCTCGTGAGCCCACTCATGTGGAATCTTGGACTCGCCCCCTTTTCTGTCTTGATCTTTCTCTCTGCTCGTCGTCCCTTTACTTAGGTTTCGCGTGGCGGGTTCTTGATGACCTCCATAACAGTAATCATTTCCCCATCCTCATTTCCTTTTTCTCTTTCCACCCTCCCCTCTCCTTCCCTAGGTGGCAGTTTGCCAAGGCTGACTGGAGCCTATTCACCCTCCGTGCTACTCTCTCTGACCTCTCCTCTGTGCCTCTTCCTCGTGCCCTCCTTCTTTTTTATGATTCCGTCCTGGATGCTGTCCTTCGCTCTTCCTCCCGGGGCACGCGGAAGTGCGTTCCCTGGTGGAATGCAGACTGTGCTCGGGCTGTCCGCTGTAAGCGTGCAGCCTGGAAAGAACACTGCCGCCGGCAGACAGCTAATTCTTTTATTTTGTGCCGGAAGGCAAGTGCGGTGGCCTGTAGGACCATCAGTACAGCTAAACGTGAGAGTTGGAAATATTGTGTTTCCACCATTACGTTCGATACTCCTCTGCCGCAGAACTGGAGGAAGATCTGCAAGATTGCAGGCAAGTTCGTTCCAGATGTCTCGCCGGTTGTCCACCTCCGTGGTACTCTTGTGGGTTTACCCAGTGACGGTCGTGACCGAACTGGGTTCCCACTTTTCTACTGTCAGCTCTGGTTCTCATCTTCCTCAATCCTTCCTTCTTCATAAGCCTGTTCTTGAATCTTATCATTTAGATTTCCACACTCATCTCCATCTTCCCTATAACAATCCTTTCTTTCTGAACTTCAGTCTGCCCTGGCCCTCTGCGGATCTACAGCAGCGGGCTTGGATGACTTTCATTGAGATGCTTCGCCATCTCCCTCTGTGCACGTCTCAGTATTTACTGAGTCTGTATAACCAGGCCTGGGAGTCGTCGTCCGTCCCTGAGGACTGGCTTGATGCCGTTGTACTCCCTATTCGGAAACCAGGGTCTCTCGGTATGTACCCTAAAGACTTCCTTTAGTTCCTTTAGAATTGCTCTCACGAGTTGTCTGCAAGCTCGTTGAGTGTATGGTAAATGTCTGTCTGATGTGGTTCTTGGAACACCATCACCACCTCTCTCCTTCTCAATTTGGTTTTCGCAAGTGCTGCAGCACGACTGATGTCCTGGTGAACTTGGAGGTCAATATTCGTACTGCTTTTACTGCGAAGACCTCCGTTGTTGCTGTCCTTTTTGACCTGGAAAAGGCTTATGACATGACTTGGAGATACCATATTCTCTCCCAACTTCGTTCTTTTGGCCTCGTGGTATTCTGCCTCTTTTCCTTCAAAGCTTTCTCTCTCGTCGTACTTTTCGAGTCAGGCTTGGTACCACTCTCACTGCCTCTTCTCGGCAGTATGAAGTTGTACCCCAAGGTAGTGTTCGGAACACTACTCTTTTTCTGATTGCCCTCAATGGTCTTCTTTCCTCCCTTCCTTCTGGCATCTTCTCCGCTCTTTATGTTGACGATCTTACTCTTTGCTATCAGGGTGACGGTTCGCCTCTCCTTCAACAGCGGTTTCAACTTGTGATTGATGTCGTGTCATCTTGGGCCACCGATCATGGCTTCAAGTTCTCTGCTACTAAGACATGTGCCATGACTTTTACTCAGAAGCGGGTCGTTCTTCGTCCCTCGTTGTCACTTTATGGTCATTCCCTCGAATACACAGATTCCACAAAGCTTTTGGGGTTATTCTTTGACACTCGTTTGTCTTGGTCGCCCCATGTCTCTTACCTCCGTGTTGAATGTTCTAAGGCCCTTAGCCTACTTAAGGTTTTGTCCCATACTTCTTGGGGAGCGGATAGACGCACGCTCCTCTATTTGCATACCTCTCTCGTCCTGTCTAAGCTCGATTATGGTTGCCCTGCAAACTCTTCTGCTTCTCCTTCTACTCTTCGCTGTCTTGATCCTTTGCACCATACTGGGTTGCGCCTCAGCTCTGGTGCTTTTCGTTCAACTCCTACCCTCAGCTTGTACGCTGACACTGGCTTCCTATCTCTCCAAGACCGCCGTGATCGCTACAGTCTTCGCTATCTTGCGCGATCCTTACAGCACCCTCACTCTCGCCTCTATTGTGCTTTGCCTTAACCCCTCCTGTAGTTCCTGTTCCTCTTCACCACCTTCCTCTTTTTGTCCATGATTTTTGTCTTGCTAACAAGATTCTCTTTCGGTTCGTATTACCAATGTTTCTCCTCGTATTTTTCCATCTTTGCCCCGTGGAGGGTCCCCCTTCCCAAATTTTGTACTTCTCTGACCCACATCACTAAAGCTTTTACCTCTCCTACAGTTCTGTGATGCCTCCACCTTGAGCACTTTTCTTCTCACTCCCATTCTGTTCCCATCTTCACCGATGGGTCTAAGTCTGCTGACGGTGTGGGCTACTCTGTTGTTTTTCCCGACCACACTTATATGAGTCGTCTTCCTCCGGAGGCTAGCATCTTCACAGCAGAACTTTATGCTATTCTCTATGCTCTTCGTCGCCTGCTTTCCTGGTGTCAATCCTTCTTTGTGGTGGTAGTTGACTCTGGTAGTGCCCTCATGGCTTTAATGGCTCATGGTCCTTTAATCCGGTTCACCCAGTGGTCGAGATTCAACATTGGCTGTTTCTTATCTCCGGTAAATTTAAGTCGGTTGAGTTTTGCTGGGTTTCCAGCCATGTTGGTGTCTCTTTAAATGAGCGTGCGGATGCTGCCACTAAGGAAGCTAGCTGCACTTGTCCTATCTCCTGTAAAGGTATTCCTTTTTCCGACATTTACCCAGTTATTCATGCCTCCATCCTTGCCCGCTGGCAGAATTGTTGGTCTTCTGTTATTGGTAACAAACTGCGTACTCTTAAGAGTCTTGTGTCGCAGTGGCCTTCCTCCTGCCACCGTAACCGGTGGTGGGAAACGACTCTGGCTAGGTTACGTATTGGCCATACCCGTTTAACTCCTGGTCACTTAATAGAGCGCCGCTCTGTTCCTTATTGTCCAAATTGCATTGTCCCTTTTACGGTCGTGCATATCCTTGTTGAATGTCCTGACTTCATGGACGAGCGTGTGTCTTGTTTTCCGACCGTCCCTTGCGGTCACTTGTCCCTCGATAGAATTCTTGGTGAATTGGATACTTTTGATATCGTTTGCCTTATGCGTTTCTGTTCTCGTATATTTATCCTTGGTGATATTCAGCGCCCTCTGATTATTCTGCACATTTGATGGTGCTACATAGCCTTCCTGGTTTGGTGCCTTCTTTTGATAATTACTTACTTGTTACATCTGCCACTCATTTGATAGCCTTAAACCCTTAGAAGTGAGAAGTGTTATATTGCTTATGTTTGCACATACTTTACACCCGGGTTTATCCCTGAAGTCAATCATGGAGAGGTTTAATTTTTTCTTCCACATTTCTTCTGTCCAAACACCTGAACAGAAATCTAACTGAACAAGTTAGACTTCAGCGCACCATCACTTTCTGAATTGCATAATGATTCATTTTGAAAATTTGAACTAGAAGCAGTCGAAACACAACATTTGCCATTTTCACTGCTATCATTATCAGTCATTTACGTACGTTATTCTTACATTCTTCTTAGTCTTCATTTTGTTAACGAAAGTAGGATGTCAACATTGTTGCTTAGAAACAATGATGTTTTTTTTTTTTTGTGAGAAAAAATGCTTCTGTATGGTTACATCTGCCATGTGCAGTACTGCCGGACTGCACTCCCAGGCCAACAGCCTGGGACCAACAGCCACCACAACTGCAACACAGAAGCAGAGTTGCTAGCTCAGTATTTCACACAAAGCTAAAATCACGTCCACTAAAAGCACTAAATTATGTACAAAAATTTGTACAGTTTTGTCGTTTTTCATGTCTTTTATTTAATACTAAAATATACTAAAAGTATTCATACTAAAAGTATGAATAAAGAATACCTGTCTAATGATCTACTGCTAAAGCCATGAACATTATCGCTGAATATTCATATCCAAAGCGGTAGGTTGTCAACTTTGTCTCGTATTATGTCTCACATAAATGGACAGGAAGCATTAACTTGCGTTAGGTATGAGGAGTTGCGCTCTAGCTGCCGTGAGGTGACGACGTATCGCCTGGCCTCTCTGGTAGTTTGGGGTGTTTGCCGTTTTCGCCGGCAGGGGGTGTGGGTGTCTCTACTCTCCATGCTGTTCCTGGCTGGAATGGATGTGGCGTTTTTGACATGGGTGGCCATCTTCCCCCCTGTTGTGAGGGTAAACTACGTGGGTTTGGAGTTTACGGAGCATGCAGGTTATCCTGTAGTGGAGATGGTCATGTGTGACATGCTCCGTATCCCGGTTATGGATATCTACGGTGTTGAGCTGGTAACTGCTCACCGTGTGGTTATCAAGTTTGTGGCAGAAGCAGAGTACCGTGACTTTCTCTAGCAGTACGAGGGACGTACCTTGCAGCTGCCGAATGACACCAGATCTGTGTCTATATCGGATCGCAGCGGTGCTATGACGTATATGAGTGTCCATGGGGCCCCCATGGAGTTTCCCCGAGACACTCCTCTGGCGATTCTTCCAACGGTTTGGCACTGTCGTCAGTGTGCGGATGCACTTGCTGTCTTTTTTTTTTAGATATATACAAGAGTTGTTACATTCTTGTACAGCCACTAGTATGCGTAGCGTTTCGGGCAGATCCCTGGAATACAATCCCCGCCACGAAGAATCATTTTTACAACCAAGTACACATTTTACTGTTGAGTTAAACAGAGGCTACAGTTAAGGATTTGCGCCCAGTAAATCCTTCCCGGCCAGGACACAAACACATGACAAAGCGCTCGCGGAATGCCAGGCGAGTGTCTTACCACTGTACCACAGGGACTGGTGGTCAGAAGACCACGGGGGTCTTCTGGCCAGTATGCGGGGGTGAAGACCAATATTCGTACCCAAGGGATGAGCCTGCGGTTGGACATTCCCTCCTCTGTCCGGCTTTTAGGGTACTACGTACAAGTGTACTATGCACGGCAACCACGGACGTGTTTTCGTTGTGGCCTGTTGGGCCATCAAGCTGCCGGGTGCACTGAGGATGCGGTTGTTCTCGTGAATATGTTCAAAGAGGATTTCCCGCCGCTCCCTCTGGAGGAGGACTCGGGGGTGAGGAGGTGAGTGTCCCGTTGGATGCTGCGGCTCCCCTTGCATCGCCTGTCCTGCCTTCGGTTGTTGCTGACCTTCCACCTGGTGTTGCCATGCCATCGGATGTGCTTCCTGATCTCGTCGCTGTCCCCACTGCTCCCGATGACCTTCCAGGCGATCTCTGTGCGTTTTCGGCGCTCTCCTCTTCCTCGTCCTCTGCTCCTTGCCTTGCACCCTCATGTTGTGTTCCATCTGTGATGGGTGCTGGGGTGGCGGTGCCGCCGCCTGCTGTCTGCGGTCCGGTTCCACATGTGGTTGAGGCTGCTGCTGTTCTGCGTCGGGCGGCGGTTCTTCCGGCTCGTGGTGCCCGTGTTTCTGGGTCTGCACCCCCTCCCCGCTCAGCTCGTTGTCGCCGTGTGGGGGCTTCGTGGGCGGCTGCTGGAGTGTGACGCTCCTTGGGACAGTCCTCTGTCCTTTTCTAGCCTTGTGCTCCTGCTGCCGTCCTCTCCAATTCTGCTGGGCATCTTTTCCTTTTCCTTCTGTTTCGTTTTTCTCCCCCCTCTTCTCCTATCTGCTTGCCGTTTCCTGCCGACCTTTTGCTCGTTCTGGTTCTTCCCTTGGACTTCTTCTATTTTGACGCCCGGGTGCTTGAGGAGGCATACTCTTGCACCCGTAGAACTGTAGTACCCGACGTCGAGAGCGAGGGGAACCTTTTATTGTCAATCCCCCTTTCGTCACTGAACCCGATCTCGACGGACTGTCGGTTTCTTAAGGTGGCGTTTGTGGGGAGTATACTCACGACGCACCCCTAGGAGGCCCCGACAAGATCGGCGATAGCTTCTTGTTGGGTGTCCTGCCTCTAATTGTGGCTCCATGGTGGGTGTGGGGGCACATTCGTGAATGAATTCTTCTTTTCGTCAAGATGATAACCCCTGTTTCGGCTGCTTCTGGCTTACCTTCTCAGGCTCGTGGGGTGGGCGACCAAGCCCCCGAGTCGGTCCGTATTGGAAGACCGGGCTCTGTAGCCTCCGCTGCTTTGGGCCCCGACCTTGCTCCTCCTTTGGCCTCTCTGACTCCTTCCCCTGGCTCCCCTCCCTCCTCTGTGGTTGGGTCGAGCCCCAAGCCCCCAGTGGTGTCTATCTCGTCCCCTGGCGCGGCTCCTTCTCTAGTTGTAACTACTGCGCCTTTTAACCCGTCTCTCTCTGGGGGTTCTCACCGCCGTCCTCGTCACGGCCGCCCTCGCTCGATTCCTTCCAGTTCTGCTACCTATCAAGCCTTGTTTGGTCCCGCTTCGTGGGCCAAATATTTTGATCTCCCTCTTGATTCTGCGCCTCCTGACGATTTCTCCCTCCATCGACATCTCATTGATTCCGTGGATGCCTCCATTACTTTCAACCCCACTCGTCTCGGTACACGTGTCGTTGCTGCTCCTTCTCAGGATGCTGCTTCCCGCTTGGCTGCCTTATCCTGCCTTGGCGAGACCCCCGTTCGGGTCTCGAAGAACGCTCAGTTGAATGCCAGTGTTGGCACTATTTTGCTCCCGCCCCATGTTGCGACCGGTGTTCGGGACCTGCGCGACTGCCACGACGATATTCGACATATCCTCGCTGCCCAGGGCCATTCTATTCTCCAGGTGGACACGTTTACTCGTCCCCCTCGTGGTAGTCGCCGTCAACCCCTCCGGGTTGTGAAGATTACCTTTGATGGTAGCCCAGCAAACACAAATCATCTACACAACGTTCGCCTATCTCTTCCCATAGGTGTGGGAATGATTTGCATTGAGAATGGTGCAGGAGAGCCTTTGAGAAACTTTTACTCAAAAAATCCAAACACAAAGGTTTAATTATAAATTGTTTTTCTACAATTATTTTCTTCCAAATGTAAAACAAATAGTTTTTACATGTTTAAATATAAAATTTATGGTGTTTTTTTGTAAAATTCATTAATAAATTGTGAATGATATATATTGGCTGAGTGAAACCTTTAAAATCCATTTAGTTATAATATGAACAGAAAAAAGTAGTTTTCCAAATTTTCTAAAAATCGCTCTTTTTAACACAATTTGACTCCTTATGCATTCCACTAAACACTAATATCATGTTTAAATATATAATTTATGTATTATTCCCTAAGATAATTTATATAAATTTTAAAAGTTGCTGGAAAGTGGTGAGAACGAATCTGAAAACGTTTTGTTGTCTTATATTGGCGTGTTCTTATTAACTAGAGTGAGTAAGAGTGAGCGAGAGTGGGTAAGAGTGAGTAAGAGTGAATGAAGGTGAGTGAGAGTGCCAGAGAGTGTGTAAGTGTGAGTAAGAGTGACTGAGAGTGAGTAAGAGTGACAGAGTGAGTAAGAGTGACAGAATGAGTAAGAGTGAGAGTAAAGTGATTGAGAGTAAGGGTGAGTATGAGAGTAAGAGTGATTGAGAGTTAGAGAGAGAGTAAGAGTGATTGAGAGTTAGTGAGAGTAAGAGTGATTGAGAGTAAGAGTGATTGAGAGTAAGAGTGATTGAGAGTAAGAGTGATTGAGAGTAAGAGTGATTGGGAGTAAGAGTGATTGAGAGTAAGAGTGATTGGGAGTAAGAGTGATTGGGAGTAGGAGTTACAGTGAGAGTAGGAGTAAGAATGAGAATAAGAGTGATTGAGAGTAAGAGTGAGTAAGAGTAAGAATGAGAGTAAGAGTGATTGAGAGTAAGAGTGATTGAGAGTAAGAGTGATTGAGAGTAAGAGTGATTGGGAGTAAGAGTAAGAGTGAGAGTAAGAATGAGAATAAGAGTGATTGAGAGTAAGAGTGATTGGGAGTAAGAGTAAGAGTAAGAATGAGAGTAGGAGTGATTGAGAGTAGGAGTGATTGGGAGTAGGAGTGATTGGGAGTAAGAGTGATTGAGAGTAAGAGTAATTGAGAGTAAGAGTATGAGAGTAAGAGTGAGAGAGTGAGTATGAATGGGTAAGGGTGACTGAGAGTGAGTAAGAATGACAGAGTAAGAGTGACAGAGAGTAAGAGTGACAGAGAGTAAGAGTGACAGAGAGTAAGAGTGACAGAGAGTAAGAGTGACAGAGAGTAAGAGTGACAGAGAGTAAGAGTGACAGAGAGTAAGAGTGACAGAGTAAGAGTAACAGAGAGTAAGAGTGACAGAGAGTAAGAGTGACAGAGAGTAAGAGTGACAGAGAGTAAGAGTGACAGAGAGTAAGAGTGACAGAGAGTAAGAGTGACAGAGAGTAAGAGTGACAGAGAGTAAGAGTGACAGAGAGTAAGAGTGACAGAGTAAGAGTGACAGAGAGTAAGAGTGACAGAGAGTAAGAGTGACAGAGAGTAAGAGTGACAGAGAGTAAGAGTGACAGAGAGTAAGAGTGACAGAGAGTAAGAGTGACAGAGAGTAAGAGTGACAGAGAGTAAGAGTGACAGAGAGTAAGAGAGACAGAGTAAGAGTGACAGAGAGTAAGAGTGACAGAGAGTAAGAGTGACAGAGAGTAAGAGTGACAGAGAGTAAGAGTGACAGAGAGTAAGAGTGATAGAGAGTAAGAGTGACAGAGAGTAAGAGTGACAGAGAGTAAGAGTGACAGAGAGTAAGAGTGACAGAGAGTAAGAGTGACAGAGAGTAAGAGTGACAGAGAGTAAGAGTGACAGAGAGTAAGAGTGACAGAGTAAGAGTGACAGAGTGTAAGAGTGACAGAGTAAGAGTGACAGAGAGTAAGAGTGACAGAGAGTAAGAGTGACAGAGTAAGAGTGACAGAGAGTAAGAGTGACAGAGAGTAAGAGTGACAGAGAGTAAGAGTGACAGAGAGTAAGAGTGACAGAGAGTAAGAGTGACAGAGAGTAAGAGTGACAGAGTAAGAGTGACAGAGAGTAAGAGTGACAGAGAGTAAGAGTGACAGAGAGTAAGAGTGACAGAGAGTAAGAGTGACAGAGAGTAGGAGTGACAGAGTGTAAGAGTGACAGTAAGAGTGACAGAGAGTAAGAGTGACAGAGAGTAAGAGTGACAGAGAGTAAGAGTGACAGAGTAAGAGTGACAGAGTAAGAGTGACAGAGTAAGAGAGTGAGAGTGATTATGAGAGAGTTAAGAGTGTGAGGTGTGTGAGTGTAGCAGGCCAGGGAGGCAGGATGTGTGGTCACAGGCGAGGCCTAGGCCTCGTGATCTCTAATGTTGGTTTTTATATATATGTGGGATTTTTTGTCCTGTTTCAAATTATAATTATTTAGCAGGAATGTAATAAGATATTGCACAGTATTAATGTGACAATAATATATGCATTATTTCCTTGATAATCAAACTTGTTGTTCAAAGATAATATACAATCTTTGAAGGAAACATTTTGAGAGCACAAGCTGGCAACACTGTTCTGGTGGGTGAGAGAGACATATGGTTAGTTGTACTCAGACCTACAGTGGAGAAGGGTGTGTCCCAGCTGGCCGCCACCAGCCGCCACCCGCCGCCACCCGCCGCCCACCACCAGCCGCCACCCGCCACCACCCGCCACCACCCGCCACCACCCACCACCAGCCGCCACCCACCACCCGCCGCCACCCGCCACCACCCGCGACCCACCACCAGCCGCCACCCGCCGCCACCCACCACCAGCCGCCACCCGCCGCCACCCGCCACCACCCGCCACCCACCACCAGCCGCCACCCGCCGCCACCCACCACCAGCCGCCACCTGCCACCACCCACCACCAGCCGCCACCCGCCGCCACCCGCCGCCACCCGCCACCACCCACCACCAGCCGCCACCCGCCACCACCCGCCACCACCCACCACCAGCCGCCACCAGCCACCGCCACCCACCACCGTCACTCACCACCCGCCGCCACCACCCACCACCAGCCGCCACCCGCCACCACCCACCACCAGCCGCCAGCCGCCACCCACCACCAGCCGCCACCCGCCGCCACCCACCACCACCCACCACCAGCCGCCACCCGCCGCCACCCACCACCAGCCGCCACCCGCCACCACCCACCACCAGCCGCCACCCGCCACCACCCACCACCAGCCGCCACCCGCCACCACCCACCACCAGCCGCCACCCGCCACCACCAGCCGCCAGCCGCCACCCGCCACCACCAGCCGCCACCCGCCACCACCCACCACCAGCCGCCACCCGCCACCGCCACCCACCACCGCCACCCGCCACCCGCCACCACCCACCACCAGCCGCCACCACCCACCACCAGCCGCCACCCGCCACCAGCCACCGCCACCCGCCACCCGCCACCACCCACCACCAGCCGCCACCCGCCACCACCCACCACCAGCCGCCACCCGCCACCGCCACCCACCACCGCCACCCGCCACCCGCCACCACCCACCACCAGCCGCCACCACCCACCACAGCCGCCGCCGACACCACCGCCACCACCCACCACAGCCGGCACCACCACCCACCCACCACCGCCCACCACCACCACCACCACCCACCACCGCCGCCACCACCAGCCGCCACAAGCCGCCACCGCCCGCCACCGCCCGCCACCAGCCGCCATCACCACCACCACCACCACCAGCCGCCATCACCGCCACCAGCTGCCACCACCACCAGCCGCCACCACCACCACCACCAGCCGCCATCACCGCCACCAGCTGCCACCACCACCAGCCGCCATCACCGCCACCAGCTGCCACCACCACCAGCCGCCACCACCAGCCGCCACCACCGCCACCACCACCTGCCACCAGCCGCCACCACCGCCCGCTATCAGCAGTCACCGCCCGTTGCCACAGTCGCCACCGCAAGCCGCCACCGCCAGCCGCCACCAGCCCCCCCCACCGCCGATCGTCACCACCCACCACAGCCGCCACCGCCCGCCACCACCCACCACAGCCGCCACCACCCACCACCACCCGCCGCCACCACCCACCACCACGCGCCGCCACCACCCACCACCACCAGCCGCCGCCGCCACCCACCACCCGCCGCCGCCGCCACGACCACCCACCACCACCGCCGCCACCACCCACCACCACCAGCCGCCGCCGCCACCACCACCACCCACCACCACCGCCGCCACCACCAGCCGCCGCCGCCGCCACCACCACCCACCACCACCGCCGCCACCACCCACCACCGCCAGCCGCCACCACTCATCACAGACCCCGCCACCGCCCGCCAGACACAGCCGCCAGTGTCCGCCACCGCCGCCACTGTCCGCCACCGCCGCCACTGTCCGCCACCGCCGTCACTGTCCGCCACCGCCGCCACTGTCCGCCACCGCCACCACTGTCCGCCCGCCGCCACCACTGTCCGCCCGCCGCCACCACTGTCCGCCCGCCGCCACCACTGTCCGCCCGCCGCCACCACTGTCCGCCCGCCGCCTCCACTGTCCGCCCGCCGCCTCCACTGTCCGCCCGCCGCCGCCACTGTCCGCCCGCCGCCGCCACTGTCCGCCCGCCGCCGCCACTGCCCGCCCGCCGCCGCCACTGTCCGCCCGCCGCCGCCACTGTCCGCCCGCCGCCTCCACTGTCCGCCCGCCTCCTCCACTGTCCGCCCGCCGCCTCCACTGTCCGCCCGCCGCCTCCACTGTCCGCCCGCCGCCTCCACTGTCCGCCCGCCGCCTCCACTGTCCGCCCGCCGCCGCCACTGTTCGCCCGCCGCCGCCACTATCCGCCCGCCGCCGCCACTGTCCGCCCGCCGCCGCCACTGTCCGCCCGCCGCCACTGTCCACCACCGCCGCCACGGTCCGCCCGCCGCCACTATCCGCCACAGCCGCCACTGTCCGCCCGCCGCCACTGTCCTCCCGCCGCCACTGTCCGCCCGCCGCCGCCCTGTCCGCCCGCCGCCACTATCCGCCACCGCCGCCACTGTCCGCCCGCCGCCACTGTCCGCCCGCCGCCACTATCCGCCACCGCCGCCACTGTCCGCCCGACGCCACTGTCCGCCCGCCGCCACTGTCCGCCCGCCGCCGCCCTGTCCGCCCGCCACCACTATCCGCCACCGCCGCCACTGTCCGCCACCGCCGCCACTGTCCGCCACCGCCGTCACTGTCCGCCACCGCCGCCACTGTCCGCCACCGCCACCACTGTCCGCCCGCCGCCACCACTGTCCGCCCGCCGCCACCACTGTCCGCCCGCCGCCACCACTGTCCGCCCGCCGCCACCACTGTCCGCCCGCCGCCTCCACTGTCCGCCCGCCGCCTCCACTGTCCGCCCGCCGCCTCCACTGTCCGCCCGCCGCCGCCACTGTCCGCCCGCCGCCGCCACTGTCCGCCCGCCGCCGCCACTGCCCGCCCGCCGCCGCCACTGTCCGCCCGCCGCCGCCACTGTCCGCCCGCCGCCTCCACTGTCCGCCCGCCTCCTCCACTGTCCGCCCGCCGCCTCCACTGTCCGCCCGCCGCCTCCACTGTCCGCCCGCCGCCTCCACTGTCCGCCCGCCGCCTCCACTGTCCGCCCGCCGCCGCCACTGTTCGCCCGCCGCCGCCACTATCCGCCCGCCGCCGCCACTGTCCGCCCGCCGCCGCCACTGTCCGCCCGCCGCCACTGTCCACCACCGCCGCCACGGTCCGCCCGCCGCCACTATCCGCCACAGCCGCCACTGTCCGCCCGCCGCCACTGTCCTCCCGCCGCCACTGTCCGCCCGCCGCCGCCCTGTCCGCCCGCCGCCACTATCCGCCACCGCCGCCACTGTCCGCCCGCCGCCACTGTCCGCCCGCCGCCACTATCCGCCACCGCCGCCACTGTCCGCCCGACGCCACTGTCCGCCCGCCGCCACTGTCCGCCCGCCGCCACTGTCCGCCCGCCGCCGCCCTGTCCGCCCGCCACCACTATCCGCCACCGCCGCCACTGTCCGCCCGCCGCCACTGTCCGCCCGCCGCCACTATCCGCCACCGCCGCCACTGTCCGCCCGACACCACTGTCCGCCCGCCGCCACTGTCCGCCCGCCGCCACTGTCCGCCCGCCGCCACTGTCCGCCCGCCGCCACTGTCCGCCACCGCCGCCACTGTCCGCCACCGCCGCCACTGTCCGCCCGCCGCCACTGTCCGCCCGCCGCCACTGTCCGCCCGCCGCCACTATCCGCCACTGTCCGCCCGACGCCACTGTCCGCCCGCCGCCACTGTCCGCCCGCCGCCACTGTCCGCCCGCCGCCACTGTCCGCCCGCCGCCACTGTCCGCCACCGCCGCCACTGTCCGCCACCGCCGCCACTGTCCGCCCGCCGCCACTGTCCGCCCGCCGCCACTGTCCGCCCGCCGCCACTATCCGCCACCGCCGCCACTGTCCGCCACAGCCGCCACTCTCTGCCGTACAGCCTCTCCTCTCTCCGTTAGTAAATAATTATAATTGTTAGTAAATAATAAAAGAAATATAAATTATTAGATTTTTTTTACCCTTAAATTGGTTTTAATATTTAAATTGAAAATAATAATATAATATAAAATATAATAAAAATAATATAATATAAAATATAATTTAATTTCAAGAAATTTAACTTTAAACACAAAGATGTAAAAAGGGTTCAGATTATTGGCTCAAACCTTTCATAAGAGATTCATATTGGTATATGAATGGATTATGAATGACTCATGTTAGGAGTGTAAAGTTGCCACATCTCAAATTTGTGTTAGATACATATGTCTTGGTTATAAGTTTTGGAAACCTATTTAAGTCCACACACAATATCGTATCTGATACGATAAAACAAACGTTTCCAATACTTTCAAATACTTTCCAGATATGTTGTGGCAACCTAAAATTGTTTGCTGGGAGGACCCTTCCACCCTCTGTCATTCTTGCTGGTGCCAGGTGCTCTGTCCAGGAGTACATTCCTTCTCCTCGGCTCTGCAACAAGTGCTGGAGGTTTGGGCATGGTGCCCTCCCTGCTCCGGGACTGTCTCTCTCTGTCCTTTGTGTGGTGGCGAAGGTCACTCTAAGTCGGAGTGCACTTCTCCCCAGGCTCGTTGCCTCAACTGCGGTGAGGCCCATCCTACCTTCTCCCGTGCGTGTGTCCATTACAAGCTTGAGGCAGCCGTCCTCAACCTGAAGCACCGGGAGCGTTTATCTTTTCCTGAGGCGAGGCGCCAGGTTCGCCGGCTCCCGCCTTATGCTAATATCTCTTATGCTCGCGTGTTGCGCTCTTCCTCTCCTCGTCCTTCCCACCTTCCTCAGACTCACAACCGTTTCCGGGCCTTGGACCCTGATGCACCCACTGCCCCCTCCTCTGTTCCTTTGGGTTCTCTCCCGAAGGATCCTCCTCCTGGTCCTCTGTCTGGGGTTCCCCTTCCTTCTACCCGGTCTGTCATGTCTTCTGTGTCTTCTTCCTCGTCCCCCTCCGATCCTCCTTCCCATCCTCTTCCTCCATCTATCGGCTCTCCCCACCGCCTGTCGGTGCGGGCGGATGTCCATCGCTCTCCTAACGGCCGTCGTGTGTGCTCTCGTTCGGCTTCTCCTGTTGAGACACTGGAATCCGTTGCCCGGTACGTAGTTGCTGGGACACCGGTCTCTTTAAGTCAGAAGCGTAAGCCTGGCTCCTCTCCTTTCTCTTCCCCGGCGGGTAAGAAGGCTTTGCTTTCTTCCTCAGCTCCTCTTTCTGACTCTGTTGCTCCTTCCCCTCCCGTTTCAGTGCTTGCACCCCCTGTTCCTGCTATGGAGGTTTCTTTGGCCCCTGCTTCCCTTTCGGTTGCTGCTCTTGCTGGGGTGCGCTCCCCTCTTTCTACTCCCCCTCTTCCTGCTGCTGTCCTTGACTGCTCCTCTCCGTTGTCTCCTCCTCTTCCTCCTCCTTCTCCTCCTCCGGACCCTGCCCGCCCACCTCTGATCTGTTCTCCCGTTTCCTTCCCTCCGTCTTTGCTCAGTTTACCCATGCCCCCTAACCCTGACTTTGCTGACCCTGATCCCGACCCTGATATTCTTTAACGTGCTCTGTTGCTCTTTCGCCTTTGTTTCTTCCTTGTTCTCTGTTTTTGTCCTTTCTCTTCTCGTCGTTGTCCATTCTTCAATGGAACGTTCGAGGTTATTACGCCAATTTCCTCGAACTCCAACTTCTGATTTCGCGGTTTTCGCCCCTTTGTGTCTGTCTCCAGGAGCCAATGCTTGGTGCTCGTCCTGGTCGTTTTCGTGGCTATTCCTTTCTCTCCCCCCCCCCCCAGCCATTGCTGGGGCTTCTAATTCTTCTGCTCTCTTGATTCAGGCTGATGTTCCCTTTGTTCCTTTACTTTTTCCTTCGCCTCTCCATTGTTCTGCTGCTCGTATCTTTGTGGGGAAATGGTACACAGTTTGTTCCATTTATCTTCCCCCGAGTGTCCCGCTCTCTCTTCCTGATTTGAAACACCTCCTAGACTCCTTGCCGGAGCCTGTGCTCCTGCTGGGTGACTTCAATTGTCGTCATTCTCTTTGGGGTGACGTTCTGACGAATACCCGGGGTCGCCTCCTTGAGCCGTTTCTCCTCTCTTCTTCCCTGTCTCTTCTGAATTCTGGTGAGCCCACTCATTTGGACTCTTGGACTCGCACCCTTTCTTGTCTTGATCTTTCTCTCTGCTCTTCTTCTCTTTACTTAGATTTCACGTGGCAGGTTCTTGATGACCTCCATGGAAGTGATCATTTCCTCATCCTTGTTTCCTTTTTCTCTTTTCGCCCTTCCCTCTCTTTCCCTAGGTGGCAGTTTGCTAAGGCAGACTGGACCCTATTTACCCTCAGTGCTGCTCTCTCTGGCCTCTCCCTTCTGCCTCTCTCTCGCGCTCTCCTCCTTTTTCATGCCACTGTCTTTAACGCTGCCCTCCGCTCTATTCCTCGCTCTTCCTCTCGGGGTCCACGGAAGTGCGTTCCCTGGTAGAATGCGGACTGTGCTCGGGCTGTCCGCTGTAAGCGTGCAGCCTGGAAGAGGCACCGCCGTAGGCAGACGACCGATTCTTTTCTTTTCTTTCGGAAAGCGAGTGCGGTGGCCCGTAGGGCCATCCGTACGGCTAAACGTGAATGTTGGGCATCTTATGTCTCAACAATTACGTCCGAGACCCCTCTGGCCCAGATCTGGAAGCGTATCCGCAAGATAGCGGGTAAGTTCGTTCCCGATGTTTCACCGGTCCTTCACCTCCATGATACTCTTGTGGCGGACCCGTTGCAGGTCGCTTCCGAACTGGGTTCCCACTTTTCTTCTGTTAGCTCTGGTCTTCATCTTCCCCAATCTTTCCTTCTTCGTAAACCTGTCCTTGAGTCTCGTCCTTTAGATTTCTGCACTCATCTTCAGCTTCCCTATAATGATCCCTTCTCTCTCTCTGAACTTCGTTCTGCCCTGGCCCTCTGCGGTTCTACGGCGGCGGGCTCCGATGGTATTCATTATGAGATGCTTCGCCATCTCCCTCCGAGCACGTCTCAGTATTTACTGAGTCTGTATAATCGGATCTGGGAGTCGTCGTCAGCCCCTGAGGACTGGCTCGATGTCGTTGTCCTCCCTGTTCGCAAACCGGGGTCTCTGGGTACTTCCCCTAAGGACTTTCGCCCTATTGCTCTCACAAGTTGTGTCTGCAAACTCTTTCAACGTATGGTTAACGTTCGTCTGATGTGGTTCCTGGAACACCATCACCTCCTCTCCCCTTCTCAATTTGGTTTCCGCAAGTGCCGCAGCACGACAGATGTCCTGGTGAACTTGGAGGTCTATATTCGTACTGCTTTTGCTGCGAAGACCTCCGTTGTTGCCGTCCTTTTTGACCTAGAAAAGGCTTACGACACCACTTGGCGTTATCATATCCTATCTCAACTTCATTCTTTTGGCCTTCGTGGTCATCTCCCTCTCTTTCTCCGCAGCTTCCTCTCTCGTCGTTCCTTTCGGGTGCGCCTTGGTACCGCTCTCTCTCCCTCTTTTCAGCAATACGAAGGTGTGCCCCAGGGTAGTGTTCTGAGCACTACTCTTTTTCTGGTTGCCCTCAATGGTCTTCTTTCCTCTCTTCCTTCTGGTGTCTTCTCCGCTCTCTATGTCGATGATCTTACCCTTTGTTGTCAGGGTGATGATTCGCCTCTCCTTCAACGCCGGCTTCAACTTGCAATTGATGCCGTGTCGTCTTGGGCCACAGGTCATGGCTTCAAGTTCTCTACTTCTAAGACTTGTGCCATGACTTTTACGCGGAAACGGGTTGTTCTTCGTCCCTCTTTGTCACTTTATGGTCATCCCCTTGAATACAAAGATTCCGCGAAGCTTTTGGGGTTATTCCTTGACACTTGTTTGTCTTGGTCTCCCCATATCTCTTACCTCCGTGTTGAGTGCTCTAAGGCCCTTACCCTCCTTCGGGTCTTGTCCCATACTTCTTGGGGGGCAGATAGGCGCACTCTCCTTGCTTTACATTCCTCTCTCGTCCTGTCTAAGCTCGATTATGGTTGCCCTGCTTACTCGTCTGCTTCTCCTTCTACTCTTCGCCGTCTTGATGCTTTGCACCATACTGGGTTGCGCCTCAGTTCTGGTGCCTTTCGTTCGACTCCCATCCTTAGCTTGTGTGTTGACACTGGCTTCCTGTCTCTCCAGGACCGCCGTGATCGCTACTGTCTTCGCTATCTTGCGCGGTCCTTGCAACATCCTTCCTCTCGCCTCTGTCGTGCTTTAACTTTTACCCCTCCTGCGGTTCCTGTTCCTCTTCACCACCTCCCTCTTTCTGTCCGGTTATCTCGCCTACAGGATTCTCTCTCCGTTCGTATTTCTGATGTTTCTCCTCGTGTTGTTCCTTCTTTGCCCCCGTGGAGGGTCCCTCTTCCGCGGTTTTGTACTTCCTTGACCCGTATCACTAAAGCTTTTACCCCTCCTAAAGGCGTTCTAAAACGCCTTTTCCTCGAACACTTTTCTTCTCACTCCCGCTCCGTTTCTGTCTTCACCGATGGGTCTAAGTCAGCGGACGGTGTTGGCTACTCTGTTGTTTTTCCTGATCGCACTTATATGTGTCGCCTGCCTCCGGAGACTAGCATCTTTACAGCGGAACTTTATGCCATTCTCTATGCTCTTCGTCTCCTGCTTTCTCGTTGTCAGTCTTCCTTTGTGATTGTTGTTGACTCTCGTAGTGCCCTCATGGCTCTCAGGTCCTTTAATCCGGTTCATCCAGTAGTTGTCGAGATCCAGCGTTGGCTGTTTCTTGTTCACAGTAAATTTAAGTCGGTTGAGTTTTGTTGGGTTCCCAGCCATATTGGTGTGTCTTTAAATGAGCGTGCGGATGCTGCCGCCAAGGAAGCTGTCCGCTCTTGTCCCATCTCTCGTAAAGGCATTCCGTATTCCGACTTTTACCCGGTTATACATTCCTCAGTCCTTACCCGTTGGCAGGCTTCTTGGTTGTCTGTTACTGGTAACAAGCTACGTACTCTTAAATGTTGTGTTTCCTCGTGGCCATCCTCCTTCCACCGTAACCGGCGGTGGGAAACAGCTCTGGCGAGGTTGCGTATTGGCCATACTCGCTTAACCCATGGTCACTTGATGGAGCGCCGCCCTGCTCCTTATTGTCCTAGTTGCATTGTCCCTCTTACGGTCGTGCATGTCCTTCTTGAATGTCCTGACTTCCAGGACGAGCGTGTGTCTTGCTTTCCGACCGCCCCTCGCGGTCACCTGTCCCTCGATAGAATTCTTGGTGACTCGGATACTTTTGATATCGTTCGCCTTATGCGTTTTTGTTCTCGTATTGGCATCCTTGGTGATATTTAGCGCCCTCTGATTATTTTGCGTATTTGATGGTGCTACATAGCCTTCCCGGTTTGGTGCCTTCTTTTGATAATTACTTACTTACTTCTGGGTCCGCATCCGGCTAGGACGATGTCCGCCTGGAGCCCAAGCATTTCCCGGCTTTCGTCTTCTGCCTGGGCTGATGTGGGTGACTTCAGGGACTGTGGGTCTTCGATGCAACTGGATCCACCTCAACACCCGATGTCTATGGAGTTAGTGGTGGCGGAGGTCCATGTGCCTACTGGTGCTGGTACACGTGATTTGGCTGGGCCTTTTGCTCCTTCGCCTCCAGGTGACTCTCTGCGGGGGGGGTGGTGGCTTCTGCTGCCAGGGATGGTGTGGATTCTGGTCCTGGGCGTGGCTTAGTGGTTACCTTACGGAAGGATGCGCGCTGCCAGGTGCCCGTGGCCGCGGGTGCCCCTGTGGTGGTGCCCTTTGTCAGGCCCATTCCTGTGAGGATGTGCATTGGAGACCTAGAGGATGTGTTGCCGGCGTCTGTGATGCCGCCGGGTCACTGGGCGTTGATTGCCGAGTTAATGCTGTCGGATGAACCAGACTGCTTTCAAGCTGGGTGGGTTCCTGTCGTGTGGGGACGCATGGCAACTACGCGCCTCGTCAGTACTACTATCTGGGTCCCCTGTTTGCGGGTGTTTGTTTCCGGAGTTCCGGAGGTTATGGCTTCCCCTGTAGATGTGCTGGACCCTCAGAGGTGGTTGCTCTGGGAAGCGTTCTATGTGCGGTTCCCGGGTAAGTATGTTCACTGATTATCATTTCCTTTGATTATGGAGTACTGTGTGCCCCTCTGGCTGTAATGTTTGCCCTATTGTGTTCTGTGCTTGTGCCTCTCCTTTTGTTTATTGCGAGGCCGGTGGTTAGTTGCGAGTGTTCTTGTTTAATGTTTTGTGTTGTTATTGTGCCCTGTGTGGCTTTTGTTTTTTATTCTTGGCTTGCTGTATATTTTGATTTTCTTGTTATATTTGATGTTGTTATATTTATGCCTTACCTGTACGTCATGATGTTTATGTTTTTATTTCACGTGTTATTATGTTTTGTGCATTGCTAGCTTGTTTACATTGTTTTCTCTTGTGTTCTGTTTTGTCTTGATGTTTGCTGTTTTCTCTTGTTATGTTTGTTTTTGTACTGTGCTGTCGGTCCTTCTGGCCGGTGTTTTTTTTGTTTTTGCTTCTTATTATGTTTCTTCTGTAATTTCTTTTGTGTTGTATTTAACTTGCATGCTCGCATGTAAAAATAACAAAAAATACTTGCATCAGGTATTGTTTCCAGATTCGTACCAGTACAATTCAACCTTAATACGTTTGAAATATATAAACATTTTAATATTATTGAATCTCTATTTAAAATAAGTAGGAATATCATAACATTAACTTAATAGTGATGTAGTACTAATATTTTCCTGCCACGATCAACCATCACCCCACAAGTCATCATCTCCCATTCCATCATCCACCTGCAGAGGTGTCAGAGTCGCACTCCGGCCGCACTGCACCACTGCATATATGGACATGTGTATTTTAAATGTTAACCGGTTATATTGCAGTATTAACACGCTGAACGGGTCAGCATCTATTAATAATATTAATTATATATCATGTTGTATCTGCAAGACAGATGTTGTTTGCATTTTCTTCAATGTAGCATTCCGGCAGGTGAACTTGTGACTGCATGAGAGATTACCAACTGAACTGGTTTATCACACGACACACCAGGACGCCATTACCACATGGTCCACGAGGAGACCAAGTTAACATGATGTGGACATGTCCATTGTTTGTTAACCAAGGCCACATTCTACAATGACAGCTAAGCTTGTCTACCCTTATTTAATTAAACAATACTTATTACTAGTTTAATCATTAGTGTCAATTTTTTGCCAATCGATTAGAATCGATTTGAAAGAATAAATTAGAAATAACCCACCTACCTTAAGAAGTTTATTAGTTGGATAAATCTAATCTTTACAGTCCTCTTGCAAATAATGTAGTAGTCAATAATGTAATAGCAAATATTGCAATAGTCAAATAAATAATAATATATTTAATTAAATAAATAATTATAGTAACAATAAATAAATACAAAATCTCACTGGTAAATTTCCCACACCCACGTTATTGGTGATTACACTACTGCACGTCTGACCTTTTGTCTGTGCGTCGTTTTAACATTGGAATGGGCGCTGCTGGTAGAGTGACGCTCCTCCAGACTTGCCAATGAGACAACAGACCACTACTACAGAACCCATGCATTGGACCCTGACTAAGCTTTCCTCTTGAAAAGCTGACGTTCAACAACCCATTCTGGAGTGCGACTTCCTCCAACTTTATTTCATCCGCCTCAGGGACTTTGGTCTGCAGATGAACATTGCCACGGCCAGACCTTACTGTGTGTGTGTACTCATCTATTTGTGCCATCAGGATTAAGCTCTTTTACCCCGCCTTTCTAGCCTCCGTTTGTTTAAAGCAATGACTCATGTCCTACTTCCTAATTTTACCTAATTTTAAAACTGAATAATGTTTGTTTCTCCAACGTGCTCAATTAGTTCGGTTTATTTTCCCACTACTCTCACGCTAAACATTTCAAGCCTGCACTCATGTCCCATTGTTCTGTTGGTATTAAGTGTGACCATTGTCTATTTCCCCCTGTCAATCCCACCAAGTATTTTATATGTTGGTGTCATATCTCCCCACTCCCTCTATTTTTTTAGCATTGTCAGGTGCAGTTCCTTCAGTCGCTCTCCACATTCCATCCCTCGCAACTCTGTGACGAGTCTCGTTGCAAACTTCTTAACCTTTTCCAATTTAAGTATTTTTTAATGTGTTGGGCTCCATAATGGGACTTCATACTCTAAGACTGGTCTCACGTGGTCAGTAAAAAGTGTTCTAAATGCCTACTTACTTTGGTTTCATAATGATGTTCAAGCTTTTGCCAGCATAGAATACACTTCTGTCGTTAACTGATTTATATGTGCCTCGAGAGTTAAATTTGGTGTTACGTCCATTCCCAGTTCTTTCTCGAGTCATCACAGGTAGGTAGTTTTCCTTCATTGTGTACTGTCCCTTTGGTCTCCTGTCACCTAAACCTATTTCCATTACTTTACATTTGTTTGTGATAAACTCCAGTATCCATTCTCTGTCCATCTTTGCAATCTATTCACGCTTTCTTGGAGAATTCTTCAATCCTCATCTGTCAAAACTCGTCTCATTAATTTCCCGTCATCTAAGATCATCGACATATCGGAGGCGACTACTGGAGACATAATGTTTACGTATATTACACATTCCAACACCGATCCGTGAGGTACTCCACTCGTTACCGTTTGCCAGTTGCACTTCTCGTCCCTTATTGTAACTTTCTGGCTCCTGCCTGTTAAGTATTTCCTTACTCAAGCTAGGGTTTTTCCTCCTACTCCCATCTACATTTTAGGCGGGAGTAGTCACCTGAGCAGTCTCCTGTGAGGTACTATATCAAAGGCTTTCTGGCAGTCCAGAAATATGCAGTCTGCCAATCCTTCCGTGTCCTGCCTAATTCTTGTTTTTTTTTATCATAGGATTCCAGAAGGTTTGTTAAGCATGTTTTCCGTTCTCTTAACCTATGTTGGTGGTTGCTTACATACTAAATTTTGTCTATGTATGTAACCAGTCTTCACCTGATTATTAATTAAAGTACTTTGCAGGGGATGCTTGTTAGTGATACTAGTCTGAAGTTATGTGCCACTTCCCTATCTCTTTTCTTGAAAATTGGTACCACATTTGCTTTCTTCCAGCAACTGGGCAACTCTCCCTTTGAAAGTGACTCATTAGAGAGCATTGGTAGAGGCACGCAGAGGGCCAGCACTGCTTCTTTTAGTATCCATGGTCATA
The DNA here is from genome assembly GCF_040958095.1 of Procambarus clarkii. Lineage (NCBI taxonomy): Eukaryota > Metazoa > Arthropoda > Malacostraca > Decapoda > Cambaridae > Procambarus > Procambarus clarkii. The sequence continues at coordinate 45,682,944 of NC_091167.1, read as the reverse complement.
TTTTGTCTAGTCCAACTGCTTTAGTTTTCATCCAGTGTTGTCAGCTGTTTCATTACCCTCTCTGCTGTCACCTCTATATCTGATAGTCTCTCATCTAGGGTCATCGCCATTTCAAACAATGTGAGGTGCTCGAGCTAGGTTGAGTACACTCCATGGAAACTGGCATTCAGTTCCTTGCAGATTTCCTTGTGTCTTTCTATATATTTCCAAAGTTTTGTTACTTGGTCGTTCGCCGACATTTTCTTTCTTATGTGACAATGTAGTAATTTAGGTTGTTTGTCGCTTTGATAGCAATACTGTTCTTATGATTTCATTCCGATACTCTTCTAATGTTAAGGTATTCGTTCCTAACTCTGTTAGATATACTCTTGTTATCCTCTGTCCTTTGTCTTCTATTCCTCCTGCTTCTCATTTATGCTTCCTGACATTATCGTCCATTGATCTCCCATGGAGGGCTATTTCCTCCTATTTTTTTTCGTTTGCTATTGGTTAAAAAACTCTTCGGCGTCCTTGCATTTCCACGATGTTCATCATATCTTGGACCTTTTTCATCTTAATTCTTTCTCCTACTGCACTTCTCCCAGATTCCCTTACCCTCCTGTAATCACCTTTCCTGTAGTCAACTCTCCTTTAGCAGATCTCTTGTCCCGAGGTTACAATTTTATGTTCGATCTTGTAGTTAAAGACTAGGACACAGTGGTAACTATCTCTTATTTGGTATTTTGTTTTAAAAATTATCGATGTCCTCATCGTTCTGTTTGAACATTAGGTCTAATAAGCTTGGTGCATCCCCTCCTCTTTCCCTTCTGTCTTCCTTCACATGCTGTGTTAGGAAATTCTTTTCTATAACATCCACAAATTTTTGCTCCCAACATTTCTTCACCGTGCGGAGTACTTGATTCCCACTCGATCTCTCCGTGATTTAGGTCCCCCATGATCAACAGTTTTGCTCTCATTCTGTGAGCTGTTGTTGCTAACTTCTGCAACATGTCTATACAGGTCTTGTTGTTATCTATAACAACAAGTTCTTGTTGTTATAGATAGGTCTTAGAACTTAGAACATAGGTCTTAGACCTGTTATAGAACAGGTCTTGTTCTTGTTATCATCATATACCTGTCTGGGCCTTCTACTGTTGGTGAGAAACTGTAGATTATCAAGATCACAATCCTTTTCCTATCTGCTGTCAGAGTCCCAAGTATGGAGCTTGGTTTCCATTAGTCCACTGGTTTTCTAGTTCCTCAAACTTCCATTTCTGTTCTATGAGGAGTGCCAATCCTCCTCCCTGTCTATGTGTCCTTTCTTTACTTATCACTTGGTATCCCTTTGGAAAGATTGCATCCAAGATCATATAATTTATTTTAGTTTCCATTATTGCAAATGTCTGGATCTGCTTCACTAACCATTTCATTTACCTCCTTTGCTTTATTGTATACCCAATCATCATTGGTGTACCAAACCTTGAGACTCTTCTTTTAAACTGTTACCAGAGTTCATATAGCACATCTACCTCACACACAGAGATCACACTAACGTGATGCATCATATGAACAAATCCACAAGGGCCGTGACGAGGATTCGAACCTGCGTCCGGGAGCATCCCAGACACTGGGATGTCTGCGGACGCAGGTTCGAATCCTCGTCACGGCCCTTGTGGATTTGTGCACATCTACCTAATTGTTTCCCTTGGTGTGTGCTACAAGTGCAGCTGGATGCAGTCTTATCTCCAATAAGGAGTTGGGAGGAAGGAGAGTGTCCGGGAATAAGGAGGGTGGGTCAGGTCACGGAGGTGTGCCGGTCGTCTCGCCTTGAGTTCCTTCTTTTCTTGTTTGGTCATGTTCCTATATATAAGCACATTATCATAGACTTCACTACCCCTTGGTATATATTTGTGTCTCAATATGTAGTCCACTGCTTGCTAATTAGAAAACTGCTCCAGAACGATCCACTTTTACGCTGGTTCTTACCAAACAATGTTGCAGTCTTTATTGAGTACGTATCATTTCTTGCTTGCTTCTAGTTATATCTCCTGCATTATTACTTCTTAGAGCCATTTTCTGAAGTTGCTTCTCCAAATTATGTAGCCTACCCCCATTGTCTTGCACCCATTTGCTTCCTACCCCTCCTATACTCGCTAATCCATCTCTCACTAATCCGATACACCCATCCATGTTAATGCGTCACACGCCTAATTCCATGGCAAGACTTGTACATGTGGTTTCTTACTCGCTCTTCATCTTCCTGAATTCTCCCTGAATATAGTTCTCGAGTACTTCTTTTTTCTCTCAATCTCATCCAGTATTTGCTGAAATATCTTTTTTTTTTAATTTACAGGATCAAAGCCTCCATCTAATCGATCCTGCTCTCGTCACATTTTCCTGTCATCTCTAAAAACCTCTATCTTCACTGTTACAGCTTGATCTGGTCGCTCTTCCTGATGTTGGCACCACCAGCATGGGTGCCAACACCTCAGCTCGTCTTCTTGTTCTATAACACTGAAGGCCAGGAGATGAAGCTCGTCTACGTATTATATGCCTACCAAGAACATTTGAGGAAGAGGGCACACTGTCGACTTTGTCCTCAGGCCTCGTGACACACTGGCACTTGGCTGGGCATGTTGCTGAGGCAGTATATCCCAGCCTGGTAACACCACCACTATGGTCGCTAACACTCGGTTCATCAATGCTATTTGTATCTGAACATATGTCACTGAACCCAGAAAACTATATAATCACGTTGTACATGAACGTCAGAAGGCGTAAGTGGTGTAAATGCTGTAAATGCAGCATTTATAAATGCATTGTAAATGCAGAGGGGTTGACCTAGGACAGTGTGGCAGGGATGGTGAGATTGGTGTACTATACACGCACTCTGTATCGTCAACATCAATGTCGGCATCACTCATATCCGACACTTGTGTTAGGTCTTTTTCAAGATTTGGGTCATCTATATCACTGGGACGGTCGTCTTCATACAATATAACTTGTAAATCACCATTAAAGTGTTTTCTTAACAACGCAACTGACTGGTGACCGGCACCTGGATGTGGATGCTTCTGACAAGGAGCCGACAAGGTGCAACCGTAGAGCATGTTGGGAATTTTTGTCAAGGTAGCAAACACTGGAGGTCTCAGGCCTCGTCCCCAAGTGATCACGCAGGATTTTGTATTCTTACGGTATACCTACGAGCGCCTTTTGGCACTATGCATAGTAGTGCCATAATGCATTAAAGGCTGACCTCCACGCCCTTTTACTTCCTGTCTTGTCAGGAAATCATGACAGTCTCTCAAGTCGGCTGTGAGCTCAAGATCATCAAGGTGTGACAACCCAGATCTTCACCTTAATACCAAGACATCTTCTTGGGATACGAATTACCAGCTACCACAGTACGAGAGCATCATTATCGACTTCATTGGACAACTCCCAAGCGCCAGGAACGATTATTTGTTTGTGTGTGTTTACCGGTTCCCAGAAGCCGTACTTGAGAGGAATGTTTCGTCTCAAGTGATTTTTTTCTTCTCGGAAAGAATGCCTTAGGAAATATTTTCAGGCTATAAGAGTGTGTTCCAGTCAGGAATGTTCAGACGTGACATATCAGGAGTCCACTCGATCCTCTGGCAGAGCTAGGGAGACCCAGTGTGACTGAAGACGGTCGCTCCGGCATGGGTTGCCTTCCGGGATGAAGTGGGGGAGTCCCGGGGGTTTCTTCATCTAGACACGAAGTGAAGGAGCGCACAACGATTTTCAGAGTGCGGTTCACTGCCAACAAGAGGTTGGTGGACGTAAACACACACGCATTGAACCTGAAAGAACGCCCGTCACGCGCGACAGAACTGACTGCGACGAACATGCGAGCCGTGTAAGGGAAGATGGCCAAGTGAAACAAGAGTACCAATCCAAGAGAGTTCACCGTTGAGGTACAAATGCTCGTTTTATACTGGTGAGGGAAAGAATGAATCTCTGCGGACCCTACACAATGCATGAATTAAAAAATTGGAAAAGTAAATTAGGTGGTGAGGATATCTAACACAAGTGTGCCACGTTAATTCCTATGAAACCGTTCTATGACACGAATAAAGTTTCAGCAGGTGAGGAGGAAGTGCCACCCAAACTGAGGAGGCAATCCAAGTGATGTGCATGTTATTGATCAATGTCACTACAGTGGAAGAGTCAAGCTGGGGCGTGTCGGAGGAGCACGTATCTAGAGAGCAGAAAGTTTGGCTACTGGTCACTGTGTCAACGTAGGCGGAGCAACTGCAAGGAAACTGCACCCCCAACAGGGGAAAGCGAGGAGAAACGAGACAAACGATTAGGAACAATTTGAAGAATGGTTTTGCTGAGGCCGTAATTAAGAAAATATTGTTTAAGAATTGTGAGGCGGTAGCCACTCCCCTGACAGAGGCTGTCCTAAGGTGGTGGGTGACAGTGAAATGTAAACACATGTGGCATGGACGTGGGTGCTATGTGGAATCAAAAGCGGAACTGAGCTCATCCCTAGTCGTATTTCTCCCGAAACATTGTATACAACGCAGTGAAGAAGAGGCACTTGCCCTCGTGTTGACATGTATGAGAGGGAGCGGCCAACCATAATCTCAGGGTAACTGCACATGATGAGGCACTCAATCAACAACGACTGATCAAATGGGCTCTTCTACTGCAATAATTCTACTTTGAGATGAGTCACATCAAAATGAAGGAGAATGTGTCAGATGCCTTATCTCGAGCTCACCATTCAGTATGACGCTTATTTTAGGGAGAGGAGAGTTGTTACAGTGTATTGTACATAACACTCCTCTTCTCACTGTCATGAGTCACACTCAGAACTATTAAATCATGTAAGATGAACAAATTCGTAGTTTAGTTAAAATTATCAAGTGATAGAATGCTTAATATTTGTGTTTTCAGAATTTTCAAAATTGGGGGGAGCCTAGTTGGCTAAATATCAAACATGGTGTCCAATAGTATCGACGTCTAAGAGGATTTTTTGGCACCCAAGAAGAGAGCCAAAGTTTGGAAGGCTCAGATGTAGATATTCAACCTGACTGGATGGAAGTCGCACTGACCTGCCAATCAACATACGACCGGTGGACACGTAACTCACGAGAAGGAGCTGCGAGGGAGTTCATTGGCCTTGGTGACCTCACTGTCACTGTAGAGAATCACTTGGTTCTTTTCAGTGACAATGAAGCGCCTTACAGTAGGGAATTGCGTATTGCAAGGTACTACCAAATCATAAAGAATTTGCCATTCTGCACTGCGCCAGACTCGCGTCCAGAGTCTAGGGCGTCGGGATAGCATAAGAAGTGATAATGTTTGATCTTCTCTTAAGAGAAAGATTTTTTATATTTCCAAGAGCCAGCGCTGCGCCAGGGGCATGATTCCTGAGTACTACATCTTGGTGTGACTCTAGGGGAGCCAGCACAATGGAATCAGATTCTACACATCCAGGCTCTGCGGAGATTGACAGTGCAGATGTGTGAGGTTCCGCAGGCAGTCTTCTCTCATTCACACAGAGTGATTAGTTCCGGTCAGTGAAGGATTGGTAACGGCAAGGTAAGGAGTGCAGAGCAGGCAAGTGAAGACATTTTCCTCAAATGAGGTTTTCAGTTATTAAATTGAAAACTAGCATTGGGATGACATGAGGTTTTCCAAGTCTCTATTTCACTCGGGGGAAGAGCAGGGAGTTCGGGGGCGCCCCCTGTGTTGTCAGTGGGATCTCTTTGGCATTGTTTGCAAAGGAGGGAACGTGAAAGCGTATTCGTTCGTTTGTACATCCGCATGCTTTTGTATGAGTGCCTGTGGGTGTGAGTAGAGCAAACGCAAGTTCCTTGTACACAGTTACCTGCAATAAATTAACTGCACTTTAGTTTCAAGGCTTCCCAATTCTAAATTATGACCATCATTAAACGAATTCATAAAAAAGAAGTCTCCATACTCACTGATGAGGGTGTGCGGGAGAACAATAGTGAGGAGGCGAGAGGTGGTGAGGAGCAGCAGCAGAGGAATGGGTCCCAACATCATCATGTCACCTCACCTGCGACTGTCAGAAATACTCCTTAGATACAAAAAACTGAGTGCGACCAGTGGTGAAGGAAGGAGTAGGTGGTGAAGGGTAGGGAAGGTGGTGAAGGGTAGGGATGGTGGTGAAGGGTAGGGAAGGTGGTGAAGGGTAGGGAAGGTGGTGATGGGTAGGGAAGGTGGTGATGGGTAGGGATGGTGGTAAGGAGTAGGGAAGGTGGTGATGGGTAGGGATGGTGGTAAGGAGTAGGGAAGGTGGTGATGGGTAGGGAAGGTGGTGATGGGTAGGGAAGGTGGTGATGGGTAGGGAAGGTGGTGATGGGTAGGGAAGGTGGTGATGGGTAGGGAAGGTGGTGAAGGAAGGAGTAGGTGGTGAAGGGTAGGGAAGGTAGGGAAGGTGGTGATGGGAAGGGAAGGTGGTGAAGAGTAGGGATGGTGGTGAAGGGTAGGGAAGGTGGTGAAGGGTAGGGAAGGTAGTGAAGGGTAGGGAAGGTGGTGATGGGAAGGGAAGGTGGTGAAGGAAGGAGTAGGTGGTGAAGGGTAGGGAAGGTAGTGAAGGGTAGGGATGGTGGTGAAGGGTAGGGATGGTTATCTTGAGATGATTTCGGGGTTTTTTAGTGTCCCCGCGGCCCGGTCCTCGACCAGGCCTCCACCCCCAGGAAGCAGCCCGTGACAGCTGACTAACTCCCAGGTACCTATTTACTGCTAGGTAACAGGGGCATTCAGGGTGAAAGAAACTTTGCCCATTTGTTTCTGCCTCGTGCGGGAATCGAACCCGCGCCACAGAATTACGAGTCCTGCGCGCTATCCACCAGGCTACGAGGCCCCACCAACTCAATGGTGGTGAAGGGTAGGGATGGTGGTGAAGGGTAGGGATGGTGGTGAAGGGTAGGGATGGTGGTGAAGGGTAGGGATGGTGGTGAAGGGTAGGGAAGGTGGTGAAGGGTAGGGATGGTGGTGAGGGGTATGGAAGGTAGTGAAGGGTAGGGAAGGTGGTGAAGGGTAGGGATGGTGGTGAAGGGTAGGGATGGTGGTGAAGGGTAGGGATGGTGGTGAAGGGTAGGGATGGTGGTGAAGGGTAGGGATGGTGGTGAAGGGTAGGGATGGTGGTGAGGGGTAGGGAAGGTAGTGAAGGGTAGGGAAGGTAGTGAAGGGTAGGGAAGGTGGTGAAGGGTAGGGATGGTGGTGAAGGGTAGGGATGGTGGTGAAGGGTAGGGATGCTGGTGAAGGGTAGGGATGGTGGTGAGGGGTATGGAAGGTGGTGAAGGGTAGGGAAGGTGGTGAAGGGTAGGGATGGTGGTGAAGGGTAGGGATGGTGGTGAAGGGTAGGGATGGTGGTGAGGGGTAGGGATGGTGGTGAGGGGTATGGAAGGTAGTGAAGGGTAGGGAAGGTGGTGAAGGGTAGGGATGGTGGTGAAGGGTAGGGATGGTGGTGAAGGGTAGGGATGGTGGTGAAGGGTAGGGATGGTGGTGAAGGGTAGGGAAGGTGGTGAGGGGTAGGGAAGTTGGTGAGGGGTAGGGAAGGTGGTGAAGGGTAGGGAAGGTGGTGAAGGGTAGGGAAGGTGGTGAAGGGTAGGGAAGGTGGTGATGGGTAGGAAAGGTGGTCATGGGTAGGGAAGGTGGTGATGGGTTGGGAAGGTGGTGATGGGTAGGGAACGTGATGATGGGTAGGGAAGGTGGTGAAGGGTAGGGAAGGTGGTGAAGGGTAAGGAAGGTGGTGATGGGTAGGGATGGTAGTAAAGAGTAGGGGAAGGTGGTGAAGGGTAGGAAAGGTGGTGAGGGGTAGGGAAAGTGGTGAAGGGTAGGGAAGGTGGTGAAGGGTAGGGAAGGTGGTGAAGGGTAGGGAAGGTGGTGAAGGGTTTGGAAGGTGGTGATGGGTAGGGAAGGCGGTGAAGGGTAGGGAAGGTGGTGAAGGGTAGGGAAGATGGTGATGGGTAGGAAAGGTGGTGAGGGGTAGGTCCACCGCTAGGAGAACTTGTGGAATCAACTCTTTGCAAACAGTCACTATTAGAATGGATTTAAGTTTATGCTTTATTTACCAAATGCTCTCATTTATTTTTGAAGATATTAATCGTATGTTCCTACGTGAGATATTTGATTCATAACCGTTCTTAGGTACCACCTTGGCACTCTCCCAAACATATACACCATGGGCCACAATATCTATATTCGGTTACTGAACATGGTATCGCTTATCTTTAGCTGAAGTGTGAAATGCCATGATTAGATTTAGCAGTCGTGAAGTCCGAACGGCAGGAGAACAGCAAACTTAGGATGCGATAAAACAATAATGGTGTCCGTCGCCAGAGTTGGAATCAGACGACGGTCGAGTCAACACCTGGTTTCTCGTGCGCCTTTCGGGATTCTCTCGTATCTTCCTCGAGAGTTTCTCTTAGACTTTAGCCTATTTCCTGGGTCTGTGTGGGCTTTAAGCAGTTACCCGGCGGCACTTACAATACAGGCATAGGCCGGAGCCTCCATTCTAGACGCCTCCCAGGGCATGGGTGACATGGACGTTGATACCTGGTTGATACCTGGTTGATGGGGTTCTGGGAGTTCTTCTACACCCCAAGCCCGGCCCAAGGCCAGACTTGACTTGTGAGAGTTTGGTCCACCAGGCTGTTGCTTGGAGCGGCCCGCAGGCCCACATACCCACCACAGTCCGGTTGGTCCGGCCCTCCTTGGAGGAAACAAGTGGGGCCGGACCAACCGGGCTGTGGTGGGTATGTGGGCCTGCGGGCCGCTCCAAGCAACAGCCTGGTGGACCAAACTCTCACAAGTCAAGTCTGGCCTTGGGCCGGGCTTGGGGTGTAGAAGAGCTCTCAGAACCCCATCAACCAGGTATCAACGTCCATGTCACCCATGCCCTGGGAGGCGTCTAGAATGGAGGCTCCGGCCTATGGCTAGTTCGCGATAGACAAACGTCCTCTGGAAAACAAGAAAGCGGAAGCTGCTCCATAGCTGGACTCATAAAAGATTGTCCTCGCCTACAGTTGATAATGCTCCAAAAGAACCTTCTTCTTCTGTGTATACGGTGGACTTTATCCAGTCAACAAATGGTCAGTGCCTCGTTATGAATCCCCGTACCTTAACTGCTGTGCTCGAGTCTTGGGATTTGGGATCACATTGCCTGACTGAGACTGTCCATACTCTGGGTAAGAGTGCAGCTCTTAAACTACATATCAGGGTGCAAGCTCTATCACACACCCAGAAGTCGGACATAAACTCATTGGGTAGGGGGACTGGCCTGTCAAATGTCGACAGATGTTGTCCCAGGAGGAGTCTCGTGCCAGGTATGGAACGATCAGGCCAACTGAGTCGGGTGTTGCTATGGAAGACATTCAGGCCACTCTGCCAGGTGTTAGGGGCTAGATCAGTGGGTCTACTGGAAGTCACTAGGATTCGAGGGGGGCTACGTCCATGGTACGTGTCAAGTTTGACGGACCCTCCTTGACCAGGTGGCACTACATAGGGCCTCGTTCTGTTGCTATGCCTGCCATCAAATTTGGTCATTGTCGCCTCACGTGCCATAATGCGGTTCTCTGTGCAAACTGGATCAGCACAGGTCATTTGAATCGTGATAATAATGATTGCTCAGCTGCTCCCCGTTGCCTATTACGCCACGGTCTCTCAAAAGGTCATGTCCAAAAGTTGCCCGGTATACCTTGAGGCTCTCCAGTTGGCCATTGATCATAAAGTAATTGTCATAAGAAGGCACCAAGCCGTGAAGGCTATGTAGCTACTGATCATAAAGAGGCAGGAACCTCTCGACAGGAGCTGGTACAGAAATTCCGTGCCATAACCAGTCTGCCATTTCTTCTCGACTCCTGGCTCCATCTGGTTGGGTCCCCCTCCCCAGCAGACGCCCTCGCACGTCCCAGCCACAGGCTTCGTACGTCCAGGGCACCGATCGTTTTTCCCCTCTGGGTCGCCTTGAAATCGAGGGGAATTCTGCCTCGGATGCCAATATGGACTCCCATCCCTGGCCAGAGCCCGGCGCCTGTCACCTTCCAGTACCTTTCAGGGGAGTACCTTCCTTCCAGCAGAGTACCACAGTTCATGCACCAGTAACGTTCATTATTATTATATGAACAGAATTATATGAACATGTATGTGGGTGATGGGGCAATGGCAGCTGAGTGGACAGCACTTCGGATTCGTAGTCCTGAGGTTCTGGGTTCAATCCCCGGTGTAGGTGGAGACAAATGGGCAAAAAGTTTCTGTAACGCTGATGCCCGTGTTACCCCTGTTACCTAGCAGTAAATAAGTACCTGGGAGTTAGAGCTGCTACGGGCTGCTTCCTTGTG
>NC_091167.1:45560122-45660122 GCF_040958095.1 Procambarus clarkii | reverse complement strand
CAGCCTCAGTACATATTGAGTAAAATACATTTCTGCCAAGCGCATATGTATCAGACACTCGCTCTCCACCTCCCCCCTCCACCTTCGTCGATCACCAAACCACCACTTCCAGCCAGCACGCTTCTGATTGGTGAATTGACGTCTGCACCTCTGTACTTCAGCGCCATCTACATAGCCGATGACTGAGCATGCACAAGCCATTGGATTTAGAATATCCTGTGCTCTCAAAGCTGATACAACCATCTGATATACGCTCTGTTTATTAGTGGATGTTCTCAGCCAGCGCTTTATTCTCAGCACCTGTTAATTCATTTCTTGTCTTTATTCATTGTAGAGTAACGTCACCACTGATTTATTTTATGTTATTTTTTAACTTTATAACCTTGTTTGTTTGCACTGTACATAGCCAAGGGATTATCTTTGTTCATATTTATTTTCAAGTTAATTAAAGTTTCATTATTCATACGATTTGTTTTGTGTGTTTTCCCTTACTTTACCACAGGAGGCAACAGCCAAGCAGTCAACTTTTTTTTTTGTAAATGTGATTGGCATTGACACCAGCCATTAGGAGGATTGCCGAACACCTACACTTCTTTTTTCTGTCACATTTAATGGGGGCCTGTCTGGGAGCCTCACTCATGTACTAGTACTAGAACATCAATTTGTGGTAAGTGTACTTGGTTTTGAAACGGTTGCTTTTCATTATTTTTATAACTTTTAATATTTATATGGTGCTGTGTATTTTGTGCATTCCGAGGGTAACATATTGTGAGTGTTGGATAACTGTGGATTACGTGGTGACTGGAGGCCTCAGTCATTCTCTTAATTGGTCGTCCATCCCTCAGTGTTATTACTCGTGTATTCCACCTTTTTTGTCCCTAGGATATTTCTCAAATTCAAACAGATCATCATTTTGGTACCCTGGTACTTTGGTTTGTCTTCGGGCCACGCACCGTATCTTCTGCAATCCGACCAAAGGAGGATACAGAGGGCCATAGTTCTTCTAGCATGGATTACGCTGTTGAGTTGGGACCTCAACAGCAGTTCTTGTCACCAGTTGACACTCGCACCCCTATACATCAGTCAGAGATGATGATATGATGATATTTACTTAGGTAGGGAATTGGCTTTCTTTTTCAGAGCACAAAGAATGCTAATTCTGTAAGTATCATATAGTTAAGTAGGAAACCCCTTGCTTTTGTCCTATAGAGACCCGGCAAGGTATGCCAACATTCTTGGACTACCCTTCACTTTTGAAACAATTAAAAGTTTAATTTGTTTTAGAAACTATCGGTTTCATTTATTTAGTAGGATTTTCTTGCCCTTATTCTCTTACATTGAGTGCTGGTACAAGATTTCCTGCGATTTTGATTGACTAATTATTTAACATCTAATATTAACGTTAATTGTTAACGATTGAATTTCCACACGATAGTTACCAGTTGCCACGTCATCCTGTTACTGACACTTATAATATTACAGGCATATTCGCTGTACATTTATTTGCTATCTCAACATGTTTCGTCTCCCAGCATTTCGTAATGATCCAGCAAGTGAAGTAGGGAACTTAATTCGTGCCAGGAAGACAGAATTACAAACTCTAGCACACGAGTATCAACTAGATGTTCCCCATGGAGTCAACAAAAGTGACTTGCACAGTATTATCCTGGACCACCTCTCAGATGAAGGAATTATAGACTCTGATTCTCACGAAAACTATTCTATTGCAGATCGGCAAGCTCTGGCAGCTATGAAGTTAAAGCTAGAACTAGCGAAGGTAGAGCGTGAACGCCAAAAAGAAGCTCTACAACTTGCTAATGCCGAACGTGAACAACAAAAAGAAGCTCTACAACTTGCTAATGCCGAACGTGAACAACAAAAAGAAGCTCTACAACTTGCTAATGCCGAACGTGAACAACAAAAAGAAGCTCTACAACAACAGAAAGAAGCTCTCCAGATAAAGAAAGAGGCTGACCTAAAGGAACGCGAGGCTGCCCTAAAGAAAGAAGAACAGGAACGTGAGGCTGCCCTACACCGTGAGCGCGAGAGAGAACAGCTTGAAGCAAGAAAACGTCACCTGGAGATGCAACGTGAGCACGATAAGAAGCAAGCTGAGAGTGTTCTAGAATATCGTCGACAAGAACTCACCTTGGAAACTACACACCACACTCAGCGCCAACAAGCTACAGCTAGTCTTCCAGTAAGCTTCAATGTCTCCCAGGCAAGTAACTTAATGCCACTATTCGTTGAGACAGAGATAGATGTGTTTTTTACTACTTTTGAGGCCTTAGCTAAAAAACTTAGCTGGCCTGAAGATCAATGGTCTACCCTTCTCAGAGTGCATCTCACAGGTAGAGCTGCGATTACTCTCAGTACCTTAGCGTCTGAGGATGACTACCAGACCCTAAAGCAAGCAGTTCTAGACGCCTACCTTCTCTCCACCGAAAGCTACAGACGAAAATTCCGTGATTATACAAAGGCAAGTACCACCACCTTTTTAGAATTTGCCAATACTAAGAAAAGATATTTCATGAAATGACTGAAAGCAGCACATGTCTCTACATTTTCAGAACTCGTCAACCTCATTCTAGTCGAGGAATTCTTTAGACGTGCTCCCCCTTCCATCCGTTTATATTTAGCAGACAAAGAAGAAACCGACTACATCAAATGAGCGAAGTTGGCTGACACCTACAGCCTTATACAGCGGCTAACACCTGACCCACCTTCCAGTAAGAAATCTTGGTCTAGTTATGACAAAGTGAGTACCGATCAGGTGAGCTCTCAATTGTATTGTAAGTATTGCAAGCTCTATGGACATACCATAGATAAATGTGGGAAACCCCAATACAAAGGCTATAGTGAAACTCCTAAACCCAAACCGACTCCTCCTAAGTCCGGTAAGCCTGTGATGAATGTTGGTGTTCCTCTTAATGATCTTTCTCTCTTCAGCAAACACCTGTATCCTGGAACTGTCTCTGCCAACAGTACAGATTCGGAGGGACGTTTCAAATTGAAGATCTTGAGGGACACAGCGGCTCTTCAGACAATAATATTGAAATCGGCTGTGCCTAACATCACCTACACCAGAGAAACCGTCCTTATCACTGACCTCACTGCTACCACTCCGTATCCACTCGCCAGAGTCCACCTGAATTGTCCTTTCGTGACCGGTGAAGTTCAAGTCGCCATCAGGGAAAAGCCTTTTCCCATGTCAGGGGTACAACTTCTCCTGGGCAATGACTTGGCCGAAGATCTGCACCCTTCCAACCTCATCGTCAAGGACAAACCCCTGGTATGTGTCTCTGTATTGGATAACCCCATCTTAAAGTATGTTCCAGCAGAGGTCCAAGAAAGTGATGAAGTCTCTCCTCTGGTTTTGGTGACCACCCGTGCACAAGCTGCACGACCGCAACCAGCTGACTCTACTGCAACAGCTGTCCATCAAGACCATGAGAATCTACCACCGAATCTTACTATGCTGGAGTTCCGTAAGTTACAGAGGGAGGATCCTTCATTAACACCATTATTCTTCCAGGCTGAGACTCAACCTGACAGTATCCCTGGGTTCTTCCTAGAGAATCAGTTGCTCTACCGAAGGTACAGACCCAGTAAGCTGACGGTGGATGACGATTGGGCTAATGTAGACCAACTAGTAGTTCCCACCAGCCTACAGCCCGATATTCTACACCTGGCCCACGGAGCGCTTTCTCACTATGGTTTTAATAAAACCTATCACGGAATCAGACAAGACTACTACTGGCCAGGTATCGTTAAAGATGTCAAAAGTTACGCACAACAGTGTCATATATGTCAGATGGCAGGAAAATCTAGAAACCCGATTCTCAAGGCTCCTTTAATTCCTATCCCGGTGCCTGCGGAACCTTTCCACAGACTCATCATAGACTGTGTTGATCCTTTACCCCGGACCAAATTGATTGATGATTGACAGAGATTAAGCCACCCAAGAGGTGGCATGGGCATGAATAGCCCGTAAGTGGTACAATTTTTTTTTCAGTAATTCTTTTCAGTATTTTGAGGTTGCATTTAATCATCAAGCTGTTATCGCGAGGGAGGATACTGCTTCACAGTCTTTATGAGGGTGTCCAGCTGCTGGACACCTTTGTTGACCAGGAGAGTGGCTGTGTTGATGGCTTCAGGGTGGCCACTGCAAGATTCAGGAACTCTTAAAGCTTTTCTACGGTCGTTGGTTGCTTCACATTCCAGAAGATAGTGAAGTAATGGCTTTTCTGTGACAGTTTGGCAGAAGATGCACTCTCTCTGTCGGGGTTCACCAATCTCCCAGTTCCATCTGTAACCTAGACGTAGTCTATATAGCCTAACTGCTATTTCCCTGTGGATTCCTTTTGGGATATTTAACCTTTCTAATTTGGTTGCCTGAAGATACCATGTTGCAGAGGGCGAACCATCAGCTATTCTCTGGTGCAGGTAGGCTTTGTTGAGATGTGAGAGTTTTTTGGTGGTGATGTTTTTTATGTTCTCTAGGCTGGGTTGAATTGTTTTATGGGTCACTGGATGACGAGTTGCCAATTTAGCAATTTCATCAGCTTTCTCATTTAATGGGATTCCAACATGGGATGAGATCCAGTTTAAGGTTATGTTGAATCCTTTGCCTTTAGCGACTGCTCCAAGATACAAAATGGTGCTAATTATTTCCACTTTATATATCCACTGTTTTTGTTCTAGTATTTGAAGTGCAGCCTTTGAGTCTTTGTGTATGATTGCATTTTGAGTGTTTTGTGCAATCACATATGCGAATGCCTGTTGTATGGCAAAATGATCATTTTGGGTTGATGACACTAGTCCTCCCAGTTTCCAATATGCCGTGCAAAGAGCAGCGCCAGCACTCTCATATTCTGTGTCCACCGATCCGTCTGTGATGTGGGTGGCTCCTGCTACTGCTATGCTATACATTTGCTCTTCTATTATGCCCCTTAGGATTGTCGGATCATAGGCAGCCTTTTTCATTGGGAGACTTTCTATTACTATTTTGAAAGTAGGCTCTTCCCACGGCGCGGAAGGAGTGTAATTTATGTGTGGATGATCACCCTCTCTATCAAGAATCATGCTTTTTAAATGTAGTCTGTTTAGGACTTCTCCTGCTCTTGCAGCCCAAGAGTTTCCATTGTTTTGGCCTAGTCCAATCACCAAGGCCTGCCGTACTGGGATTGGATCAGAAGAAATAATTATCTTACTGATAATTGTAGCTGTCCTTTGTGATATTCTTTCTTGTAGAGAGGGCAAACCCGTCTCCAGTCTAAGAGTTTCAAGCCTGGTCCACATGGGGGCTCCCAGTGCAGCTCTCATAGCATTGTTTTGGGCAACTTCAAGCTTTTTCCACTGTTGGTGTGATAGATTTGTGAGTGCAGGTGCGGCATAATCGATCATTGATCTGACTGCCTGAACATAGTATGTGCGAAGGACTTGCAGATTGGCTCCTCCAGAGAGGGAGGTTAGCGACCTGAGGATTGCCGTCCGGGCCGCAGTTCGCTCTCTCAAGTCAGTGACCTCAGCATTAAAATTCATGTGTGTGTCAGGATTATTCCTAGATACTGATAGGTGTCCACCCATTCAATTGGTTGACCCTGTACTGTGAGTTGGATGTTGGGCTTCGCTACTTTTATGGGCATGGCCTTTGACTTTGAGGGGTTGAGTTTGATCCCAATCTGTTTTGCCTCTTTACTGATTCAGTCTAAGCATTTGGGTGCAAGGCGCGCCACCCCGGACCAGTTCTGGCAACGCTTGTATACTAACCATCCTGTGTCCAACCACCAGATTCCCCATAGCAGTTCCTGTAAAGAACATTACGGCTGCTATGGTGGTAAAACAACTATTGAAGATCTTTACCCTATATGGATTTCCTCGGGAGATTCAAAGTGACCGTGGCACCAACTTCACCAGTGATCTCTTCAAGAAGACACTGGAATTTTCAACATCACTCAGGTATTGTATAGCCCCTATCATCTTGCTTCACAGGGTTCTCTTGAACGTAGTCACCAAACGATTAAATCACTCCTAAAGAAATTTTGCAATGAAACCATGAAAGACTAGGATAAACAACTTGACATCATCATGTGCATTTTCAGAAGTGTCCCAAATGAGTCTCTAGGAGTATCTCCTTATGAGATGCTCTACGGACGTAAGTAAGTAAGTAATTATCAAAAGAAGGCACCAAACCGGGAAGGCTATGTAGCACCATCAAATACGCAAAATAATCAGAGGGCGCTAAATATCACCAAGGATGCCAATACGAGAACAAAAACGCATAAGGCGAACGATATCAAAAGTATCCGAGTCACCAAGAATTCTATCGAGGGACAGGTGACCGCGAGGGGCGGTCGGAAAGCAAGACATACGCTCGTCCTGGAAGTCAGGACATTCAAGAAGGACATGCACGACCGTAAGAGGGACAATGCAACTAGGACAATAAGGAGCAGGGCGGCGCTCCATCAAGTGACCATGGGTTAAGCGAGTATGGCCAATACGCAACCTCGCCAGAGCTGTTTCCCACCGCCGGTTACGGTGGAAGGAGGACTGCCACGAGGAAACACAACATTTAAGAGTACGTAGCTTGTTACCAGTAACAGACAACCAAGAAGCCTGCCAACGGGTAAGGACTGAGGAATGGATAACCGGGTAAAAGTCGGAATACGGAATGCCCTTACGAGAGATGGGACAAGAGCGGACAGCTTCCTTGGCGGCAGCATCCGCACGCTCATTTAAAGACAGACCAATATGGCTGGGAACCCAACAAAACTCAACCGACTTAAATTTACTATGAACGAGAAACAGCCAATGCTGGATCTCGACAACCACTGGATGAACTGGATTAAAGGACCCGAGAGCCATGAGGGCACTACGAGAGTCAACAACAACTACAAAGGAAGACTGACAACGAGAAAGTAGGAGACGAAGAGCATAGAGAATAGCATAAAGTTCCGCTGTAAAGATGCTAGTCTCCGGAGGCAAGCGACACATATAAGTGCGATCAGGAAAAACAACAGAGTAGCCAACACCGTCCGCTGACTTAGACCCATCGGTGAAGACAGAAACGGAGCGGGAGTGAGAAGAAAAGTGCTCGAGGAAAAGGCGTTTTAGAACCGTAGGAGGGGTAAAAGCTTTAGTGATACGGGTCAAGGAAGTACAAAACCGCGGAAGAGGGACCCTCCACGGGGGCAAAGAAGGAACAACACGAGGAGAAACATCAGAAATACGAACGGAAAGAGAATCCTGCAGGCGAGATAACCGGACAGAAAGAGGGAGGTGGTGAAGAGGAACAGGAACCGCAGGAGGGGTAAAAGTTAAAGCACGACAGAGGCGAGAGGAAGGATGTTGCAAGGACCGCGCAAGATAGCGAAGACAGTAGCGATCACGGCGGTCCTGGAGAGACAGGAAGCCAGTGTCAACATACAAGCTAAGGACGGGAGTCGAACGAAAGGCACCAGAACTGAGGCGCAACCCAGTATGGTGCAAAGCATCAAGACGGCGAAGAGTAGAAGGAGAAGCAGACGAGTAAGCAGGGCAACCATAATCGAGCTTAGACAGGACGAGAGAAGAATGTAAAGCAAGGAGAGTGCGCCTATCTGCCCCCAAGAAGTATGGGACAAGACCCGAAGGAGGGTAAGGGCCTTAGAGCACTCAACACGGAGGTAAGAGATATGGGGAGACCAAGACAAACGAGTGTCAAGGAATAACCCCAAAAGCTTCGCGGAATCTTTGTATTCAAGGGGATGACCATAAAGTGACAAAGAGGGACGAAGAACAACCCGTTTCCGCGTAAATGTCATGGCACAAGTCTTAGAAGTAGAGAACTTGAAGCCATGATCAGTGGCCCAAGACGACACGGCATCAATTGCAAGTTGAAGCCGGCGTTGAAGGAGAGGCGAATCATCACCCTGACAACAAAGGGTAAGATCATCGACATAGAGAGCGGAGAAGACACCAGAAGGAAGAGAGGAAAGAAGACCATTGAGGGCAACCAGAAAAAGAGTAGTGCTCAGAACACTACCCTGGGGCACACCTTCATATTGCTGAAAAGAGGGAGAGAGAGCGGTACCAAGGCGCACCCGAAAGGAACGACGAGAGAGGAAGCTGCGGAGAAAGAGAGGGAGACGACCACGAAGGCCAAAAGAATGAAGTTGAGATAGGATATGATAACGCCAAGTGGTGTCGTAAGCCTTTTCCAGGTCAAAAAGGACGGCAACAACGGAGGTCTTCGCAGCAAAAGCAGTACGAATATAGACCTCCAAGTTCACCAGGACATCTGTCGTGCTGCGGCACTTGCGGAAACCAAATTGAGAAGGGGAGAGGAGGTGATGGTGTTCCAGGAAACACATCAGACGAACGTTAACCATACGTTCAAAAAGTTTGCAGACACAACTTGTGAGAGCAATAGGGCGAAAGTCCTTAGGGGAAGTACCCAGAGACCCCGGTTTGCGAACAGGGAGGACAACGGCATCGAGCCAGTCCTCAGGGACTGACGACGAATCCCAGATCCGATTATACAGACTCAGTAAATACTGAGACGTGCTCGGAGGGAGATGGCGAAGCATCTCATAATGAATACCATCGGAGCCCGCCGCCGTAGAACCGCAGAGGGCCAGAGCAGAACGAAGTTCAGAGAGAGAGAAGGGATCATTATAGGGAAGCTGAAGATGAGTGCAGAAATCTAAAGGACGAGACTCAAGGACAGGTTTACGAAGAAGGAAAGATTGGGGAAGATGAAGACCAGAGCTAACAGAAGAAAAGTGGGAACCCAGTTCGGAAGCGACCTGCAACGGGTCCGCCACAAGAGTATCATGGAGGTGAAGGACCGGTGAAACATCGGGAACGAACTTACCCGCTATCTTGCGGATACGCTTCCAGATCTGGGCCAGAGGGGTTTCGGACGTAATTGTTGAGACATAAGATGCCCAACATTCACGTTTAGCCGTACGGATGGCCCTACGGGCCACCGCACTCGCTTTCCGAAAGAAAAGAAAAGAATCGGTTGTCTGCCTACGGCGGTGCCTCTTCCAGGCTGCACGCTTACAGCGGACAGCTCGAGCACAGTCCGCATTCCACCAGGGAACGCACTTCCGTGGACCCCGAGAGGAAGAGCGAGGAATAGAGCGGAGGGCAGCGTTGAAGACAGTGTCATGAAAAAGGAGGAGAGCGCGAGAGAGAGGCAGAAGGGAGAGGTCAGAGAGAGCAGCACTGAGGGTAAATAGGGTCCAGTCTGCCTTAGCAAACTGCCACCTAGGGAAAGAGAGGGAAGGGCGAAAAGAGAAAAAGGAAACAAGGATGGGGAAATGATCACTTCCATGGAGGTCATCAAGAACCTGCCACGCGAAATCTAAATAAAGAGAAGAAGAGCAGAGAGAAAGATCAAGACAAGAAAGGGCGCGAGTCCGAGAGTCCAAATGAGTGGGCTCACCAGAATTCAGAAGAGACAGGGAAGAAGATAGGAGAAACGGCTCAAGGAGGCGACCCCGGGTATTCGTCAGAACGTCACCCCAAAGAGAATGACGACAATTGAAGTCACCCAGCAGGAGCACAGGCTCCGGCAAGGAGTCTAGGAGGTGTTTCAAATCAGGAAGAGAGAGCGGGACACTCGGGGGGAGATAAATGGAACAAACTGTGTACCATTTCCCCACAAAGATACGAGCAGCAGAACAATGGAGAGGCGAAGGAAAAAGTAAAGGAACAAAGGGAACATCTGCACGAATCAAGAGAGCAGAAGAATTAGAAGCCCCAGCAATGGCTGGGGGGGGGGGGGAGAGAAAGGAATAGCCACGAAAACGACCAGGACGAGCACCAAGCATTGGCTCCTGGAGACAGACACAAAGGGGCGAAAACCGCGAAATCAGAAGTTGGAGTTCGAGGAAATTGGCGTAATAACCTCGAACGTTCCATTGAAGAATGGACAACGACGGGAAGAGAAAGGACAAAACCGAGAACAAGGAAGAAACAAAGGCGAAAGAGCAACAGAGCACGTTAAATAATATCAGGGTCGGGATCAGGGTCAGCAAAGTCAGGGTTAGGGGGCATGGGTAAACTGAGCAAAGACGGAGGGAAGGAAACGGGAGAACAGATCAGAGGTGGGCGGGCGGGGTCCGGAGGAGGAGGAGGAAGAGGAGGAGACAACGGAGAGGAGCAGTCAAGGACAGCAGTAGGAAGAGGGGGAGTAGGAAGAGGGGGAGTAGAAAGAGGGGAGCGCACCCCAGCAAGAGCAGCAACCGAAAGGGAAGCAGGGGCCAAAGAAACCTCCATAGCAGGAACAGGGGCGCAACCACCGAAACGGGAGGGGAAGGAGCAACAGAGCCAGAAGTAGGAGCTAAGGAAGAAAGCGAAGCCTTCTTACCCGCCGGGGAAGAGGAAGGAGAGGAGCCAGGCTTACGCTTCTGACTTAAAGAGACAGGTGTCCCAGCAACTACGTACCGGGCAACGGATTCCAGTGTCTCAACAGGAGAAGCCGAACGAGAGCACACACGACAGCCGTTAGGAGAGCGATGGACATCCGCCTGCACCGACAGGCGGCGGGGAGAGCCGATAGATGGAGGAAGAGGATGGGAAGGAGGATCGGAGGGGGACGAAGAAGAAGACACAGGAGACATGACAGACCGGGTTGAAAGAAGGGGAACCCCAGACAGAGGACCAGGAGGGGGACCCCTCGGGAAAGAACTCAAAGGAACAGAGGAGGGGGCAGTGGGCGTATCAGGGTCCAAGGCCCGGAAACGGTTGAGAGTCTGAGGAAGGGGGGAAGGACGAGGAGAGGAAGAGCGCAACACGCGAGCATAAGAGATGTTAGTATAAGGCGGGAGCCGGCGAACCTGGCGCCTCGCCTCAGGAAAAGACAAACGCTCCCGGTGCTTCAGGTTAAGGACGGCCGCCTCAAGCTTGTAATGGACACAGGCACGGGAGAACGTAGGATGGGCCTCACCGCAGTTGAGGCAGCGAGCTTGGGGAGAAGTGCACTCCGACTTAGAGTGACCTTCACTCCCACACAAAGGACAGAGAGAGACAGTCCCAGAGCAGCGGAGGGCACCATGCCCAAACCTCCAGCACTTATTACAAAGTCGAGGAGAAGGAATATACTCCTGGACAGAGCACCTAGCACCAGCAAGAATGACAGAGGATGGAAGGGTCCTACCATCAAAGGTGATCTTCACAACGCGAAGGGGTTGACGGCGACGACCACGAGGGGGACGAGTAAACGAGTCAACCTGGAGGACAGAATGGCCTTGGGCATCAAGGATATGCCGAATATCATCGTGGCAATCCTGCAGATTCCGAACACCGGTTGCAACATGGGGTGGGAGGAGAATAGTGCCAACACTGGAATTCATCTGAACGTTCTTGGAGACCCGAACAGGGATCTCGCCAAGGCAAGATAAGGCAGCCAAGCGGGAAGCCGCATCCTGAGAAGGAGCAGCAACGACACGTGTACCGAGACGAGTGGGGTTGAAAGTAACACACGCATCCACGGAATCTACAAGATGCCGATGGAGGGAGAAATCGTCAGGAGGCGCAGAATCAAGAGGGAGGAGATCAAAGTATTTGGCCCATGAAGCAGGACCAAACAAGGCCTGATACGCATCAGCACGGGAAGGAATCGAGCGAGTGCGGTTGGGGCGCGAACGGCGTTGAGAACCCCTAGAGAGAGAGGGGTCAAAAGGCGCAGTAGTCACAACGAAAGACTTAGCCACACCAGGGGACGAAGTGGGCACCACCGGGGGCTGGAGGCTCGACCCAACCTCAGAGGAGGGAGGGGAGCTGGGGGAAGAAGTCAGGACGGTCAAAGGAGGAGCAAGGTCGGGGCCCAACGCAGCGGGAGCTACAGAGCCTGGTCTTCCAATACAGGCCGACTCGGGGGCTTGGTCGCCCACCCCACGAGCCTGAGAGGGTACAACGGAAACATTCAACGACATAGAGACGAAAAGTGACAAATTCATCCACGAATGTGCCCCCATACCCACCATGGAGCCACAATTAGAGGCAGGACACCCAACAGGAAGCTATCGCTGATCATGCCGGGGCCCCCTAGGGGTGCGTCGTGAGTATACGCCCCACAAACGCCACCTTAAGAACCGTCAGTCCGTCGAGATCGGGTTCAGCGACGAAAGGGGGATTGACAATAAAAGGTTCCCCTCGCTCGAGACGTCGGGTACTACAGTTCTACGGGTGCAAGAGTATGCCTCCTCAAGCACCCGGGCGTCAAAATAGAAGAAGTCCAAAGAAAGAATCCAAAACAAGCAAAAGGTCGGCAGGAAACGACAAGCAGATAGGAGAAGAGGGGGGAGAAAAACGAAACATAAGGAAAAGGAAAAGCGATCCGGCACAATTGGAGAAGACAGCAGCAGGAGTGCAAGGCCAGAAAAGGACAGAGGACTGCCCAACGGAGCATCACACTCCGGCAGCCGTCCACCAAGCCCCCTCACGACGCCAACGGGCCGGAAGGGGAGGGGGTCTACGGACGTAAGTGCTGTACTCTTAAAGCTTTTAAAGACTCTCTATGTAATGCCACCTTCAGTGACCCTCAGAATGTGCCCCAGTTTCTTCAAAACTTAAAACACATTCTAGAGAGAGTACGTAAATTTGCTAATGACAATTTATTGAAAGCTCAAAATAGGCTGAAGACTCATTTTGACCAACGCAGCAAAATCAGGAAATTTAAAACAGGAGACTTCGTGTTGGCATATTTTTCGATTCCAGGTTCTCCATTGCAAAGTAAGTTTTCAGGACCCTACCGACTCAAGGAGTGCAGAAACAACCACAACTACGTTCTTGAGACTCCAGATAGGTGGCAGAGGACCCAGTTGTGCCACGTCAATCTTCTAAAGGGATATAAAGGTATTCCCCCCACTGTGCTAATATCACTCTCCATTTTCAAAGATCCATACCTCCACAGTGAGACCTTCCCTGCTTCTCCTCCGGAAAGCACTAACTCTGAGTCAGTGCCTTCCAACTCGGAAATCAGTAATGATCTTCCTAAAAATTTAAACTAAAAAGTGTAATAGTGCTCCTCTGCTATGTTCTGATCCCATTCTCGCCTCTCCAGATATTACGAAGCCCTTTATCATCAATGTCGACTCCAGTGGTACCGGCATCGCGGGCGTGCTAATGCAACAACGAGGCGAGGAGGTTCTTCCTGTCAGCTACTACAGCTGCAAGTTGAAGCCCCATCAAAAGAACTATAGCACTATAGAAAAGGAACTCCTCTCCATCGTCCTGAATCTGCAACATTTCGAACCTTACCTACAGGGGAATCGGTCTATTACCATCTACTCAGACCATAATCCCCTGCGGTTCCTACAACAGGCCCAGTTCAGCAATCAACGTCTTCTACGCTGGGCTCTGTACTTGCAGAATTTTAATCTGGAGAACTTCTACATCAAAGGTACGGACAACATCATAGCCGACGCCTTCTCCAGAGTCTACGAAGTAGAGACAGCTACTTCTACCTCTACACCAGATACTGAAGTAACTTAACCCGTAAGAGCAGGCTTCGGGGAGAGCTGTTACGATAATCTCCTTCAAGAGAGATTTGACCTGCTCTTTCCTATCATCATGTTACTTCAGTACATCTACAACATCTAGATACTACAAGCAAGTGTAGTACTTATTGAGAAAAATACATTTCTGCCAAGCGCATATGTATCAGACACTCGCTCTCCACCTCCCCCCTCCACCTTCGTCGATCACCAAACCACCACTTCCAGCCAGCACTCTTCTGATTGGTGAATCGACGTCTGCACCTCTGCAGTTCAGCACCATCTACATAGCCGATGACTGAGCATGCACAAGCCATTGGATTTAGAGTATCCTGTGCTCTCAAAGCTGATACAACCATCTGATATACGCTCTGTTTATTAGTGGATGTTCTCAGCCAGCGCTTTATTCTCAGCACCTGTTAATTCATTTCTTGTCTTTATTCACTGTAGAGTAACGTCACCACTGTTTTATTTTATGTTATTTTTTGACTTTATAATTTTGTTTGTTTCCACTGTACATACCCAAGGGATTATCTTTGTTCATATTTATTTTCAAGTTAATTAAAGTTTCATTGTTCATATGATTTGTTTTGCGTGTTTTCCCTTACTTTACCACAGGAGGCAACAGCCAAGAAGTCAACTTTTTTTTGGTAAATGTGATTGGCATTGACACCAGCCATTAGGAGGACTGCTGAACACCTACACTTCTTTTTTTTCATCACAATATATATATATATATATATATATATATATATATATATATTAGTATATTTGGGTAGCAGTCTTTCCTGTAGACATATATTATTAAATATGACCGAAAAAGTAAGATTAATAATTCTAACACGAATTTTCTCTATTTCTTATGTTTCTTTTCACTGTTGATGGTAATTGAAAAATCAATTCTCCAAAATTCATTTTTATTTCTAGTCTGATGCGACACTTGAACGCGTTTCGTAATAACTTATTACATTTTCAAAGACTTTTAGTTTACACACAAACTATAACCTGCAAACACTAAACAGAGTTCTTACTATGCTATGATATAAACAGCTTTCATTTTTTATTTTATATCCCCATTTTGGGTGAAGTGATATGTTACAACAGTTTTGGATGAGGTGAACAAAACATTTAACACAGGACAGAACACGAAACAATGGGTATTAATTGGGTAAATTGAAGGTAAGAATGGAAGTAACTGCAGAGGGCCTATAGGCTCATATTTATTGATGCTTCTATATTGGAGCGGAGTCTTGAAGTGGGTAGAATATAGTTGTGCATTAATTGGCTGTTGATTGCTGGTGTTGACTTCTTGATGTGTAGTGCCTCGCAGATGTCAAGCCGCCTGCTATCGCTGTATCTATCGATGATTTCTGTGTTGTTTGCTAAGATTTATCTGGTGATAGTCTGGTTGTGGGAAGAGATTATATGTTCCTTAATGGAGCCCTGTTGCTTATGCATCGTTAATCGCCTGGAAAGAGATGTTGTCTTGCCTATATACTGAGTTCTTTGAGGCTTACAGTCCCCAAGTGGGCATTTGAAGGCATAGACGACGTTGGTCTCTTTTAAAGCGTTCTGCTTTGTGTCTGGAGAGTTTCTCATGAGTAGGCTGGCCGTTTTTTTTATTATATAGTAAATCGTCAGTTGTATCTTCTGATTTTTCTCTGTAGGGATAACGTTTCTATTAACAATATCTTTCAGGACCCTTTCCTCCATTTTATGAGCTGTGGAAAAGAAGTTCCTGTAAAATAATCTAATAGGGGGGTATAGGTGTTGTGTTAGTTGTCTCTTCAGAGGTTGCATGGCGTTTCACCTTCCTTCTTATGATGTCTTTGACGAAACCATTGGAGAAGCCGTTGTCGACTAGGACTTGCCGTACCCTACAGAGTTCTTCATCGACTTGCTTCCATCCTGAGCTGTGGGTGAGAGCACGGTCGACATAAGAGTTAACAACACTCCTCTTGTACCTGTCTGGGCAGTCACTGTTGGCATTTAGGCACATTCCTATGTTTGTTTCCTTAGTGTAGACTGCAGTGTGGAAACTTCTGCTCCTTTCCATGACTGTTACATCTAGAAAAGGCAGCTTCCCATCCTTCTCCATCTCGTAAGTGAAACGCAACACTGAAATCTGCTCAAATGCCTCCTTCAGCTCCTGCAGATGTCTGACATCAGGTACCTGTGTAAAAATGTCGTCAACATACCTGCAGTATATGGCGGGTTTCAGGTTCATGTCGACTAAGACATTTTCCTCGATGGTACCCATGTAGAAGTTCGCCAACAGGACACTAGGGGATTCGCAAACAGGACACCTACACGTACAGACTGGTGAAGCGACTCAATGGCTTACTGACTCCTTATATCCCTTGCGCCTTCAGCCTGAAGTCTCCAAAAGAATTTGTTGACTTACTGCGGGGAACACGGGCCACAGGGATACGTGCACGTGAGGTAGAAGCACGTGAACATGAGGCTCTTAGTGACTCATGTTGCTCCATGCAGTGGCGCTTGGCTGGGCGAGACGCTGCTGACGCGACAAAATCTCGCCCAGTAACACCACTGGTACTGGCACCAGGCTCTGTAACACTATGTTCTGATTCCACTTCACGAAAACCTGAAAAAGAGTCAGCTTCCTCTGACTCGTAACCGAACATATCCTCAGACTCTAAATAAGCACATGAACTGTGTGGTCGAGGGTGAATTTAGGTAGACACTAGGCGAGGTGGCATGGGCGAGCATATAGGCCTCGCCATGGGAGGCGGCTGTATCTCATTTTCACTGTCCGTGCTATCTTCATCGGTCAATTATGTATAGTCTTTATCTATATCAGAGTCATCAAAGTCACTTTCCTCACCATCAGAAAATAATTCACTGGTTATTTACTCTTGGGTGAGTGATTGCGTGGGTTGTGCCCGGGAAGCGTACAGCCGTGCGCTCGACATGGTGACTGCTGGGTAACTGAGGCCTCCCACGCGATAGTAGCGTGAGCTAAAAAAAAATTCAAAATGGCAGCTGTTTACTATAGCCCTTGGGTAGCGTATGGGGACCCCCTATACCCCGCGGGACTTTCAAATCATGTGTGGTAGTCCAAAGCATTGTAGCGAGTAGATTATCCCAATAATATACTCGCTCCAAATGCATTGTTAATATTCCTGTCAACCTTTGGAGATGAATGAGGTGAGGCGTTGCCCGGGCAACACGGTGAGGTGTTGCCCGAGCATATAAGCAGCAGAGTAGCAAACATTAACTAGTCTACTTTCAAGTGTGGTCTAGAGCAGACACTTGCGAGATACTGTACCGACGCTCAACTCACACCAAAGTATCACCTGTGTACTTCTGTATATTCGACCAAATATATATATAGTATCTTAGTGTCTGTGTTTATTTGTCACCATACTTTACGTAACAATAGAACCGTTACATTGGTGACCCAGTGAGTGAAAAAGAACACCTAGTCACAAACTAGATCTTCGTCATGGATTTATCTACCAGGTTTCCAGCATACAACGCAGATGAGCCAGAATTTTGGTTCATGCAGATGGAGGCTATTTTCGACCTTCACGAAATTTCGACTGAGAAAGCCCGATATGCCTGTACCCTGCCAACACTTACCTCGGAGGCTATGCACACTGTCTCCGCTACCATCACCGCACCATCACCGGACACCAGGACGTACACTGCATTGAAGGCCGCTCTTCTACAGGCAGCAATGAAACGCCGCATTCAACAAAGGGACCAACTCCTCACTGACAAAAGATTAGCAGACAAAACACCAGCTCAGCTTCTGCGGCATATTCAGTATGTGATGCATACTGCAACTGGCCCAGCCCCCAGCGAGATTGTGAGATCACTGTGGATACAACTCTGTCCAAAACACATTCAACCGGCCCTATTCAGTATGGCTGACGACACCCCATTAGCCCAGCTGGCTACACTGGCAGACCGGCTTCATACGACGTCTGATAACGCTACGCTGTCCCATCCCAGTGTAACACAGCAGACTACAGACACCCAACAACTCGACGTCCTCCAGAACCGGCGTTTCTTCCACCCAGGGAGGACGTACCATGCGAATCCAGTATCAGTCTCTAGTCGACAGCGAGAACATCGGGGAGAGCTTTGTTCTTACCACCAGAAGTTCGGACACCAAGCCCGCAACTGTAGGGCTCCTTGTTCCTGGTCGGGAAACTACTCCAGCGGGGACTGTTAACGGCCAGTGACCCCGTCATTTCAAACACTACACTGCTCTACATATCTGACATCATAACCAAACGCCGTTTCCTCGTTGACACAGGTGCAGCAGTTAGTGTGTTGCCTCCCCCACTGGTCAAACCAACCCGTACTCCTGGTTTGGACTTACGAGCCGCCAATGGTACGTCCGTCCGTACATATGGGACCCGCGCCCTGGTTCTCGAGTTCGCCTCTCTGGGTCGCTTTACGTGGACTTTCCTCATAGCAGATGTGGAACAACCCGTTCTTGGATGGGATTTCCTGCAACACCATCGACTTATTGTGGATCCCGCAGGTGCAGTACTTCGAGCCTCTCCTAGTACCTCTACACAAGTTAACATCGTCACCCCAGTCGCATCTACGGAACTTCAAGCACTCCTGGATGAATTCAAAGATGTGACCCAACCCGCCAGCCCTCGACCAGAGGTGCAACATACGATTATGCATCACATTACTACAACAGGAGCACCTACCTTCGCCAGACCACGCCGCCTGGCACCGGAACGACTGGCGGTAGCACGAGCTGAATTCAATAAGCTACAGGAGGCGGGAATAATCCGCCCTTCAAACAGTCCATGGGCTTCACCTCTCCATATGGTCCCGAAAACAGCCCCAGGGGAATGGCGCCCTTGCGGAGACTACAGGGCTCTCAACGTTTGTACTCTGCCGGATCGCTACCCAATACTACACATCCAGGATTTCTCACAGGGATTGAGCAACGCAACCGTTTTTTTCGAAAATTGACCTTGTGCGGGCATTTCACCAGATCCCTGTGGAACCAGCAGACATTCCGAAAACAGCGATCACAACACCTTTTGGACTGTTTGAATTCGTCCGGATGCCTTTTGGTCTACGGAATGCAGCCCAGACATTCCAACGCTTCATCGACCAAGTAGTTAAGGACCTTCCTTTTTGCTACGCCTACATTGACGATCTGCTGGTGGCCAGTACATCACCAACAGAACATCTGCTACACCTCCGACTCCTTCTCACCCGTCTGCGCAACTTCGGCTTGCAGCTCAACTCCGAGAAGTGTATTTTCCATGTTCCAGAGCTGGATTTCTTGGGACACCGTGTGTCAGCAGCAGGGGTCCAACCACTAGAGAAGAAAATCGAGGCAATCAAGGAATTCCCGCGCCCATCTACTCCAAAGAAGTTGCAAGAATTTCTTGGTGTAGTGAATTTTTATCATCGATTCATCCCACATTGTTCGGACATCTTGCGACACTTATACGACCTCTTACGTGGTCGGAAACTTACGTCCCGTCTTCCGTTGGAGTGGACTCCCCAGGCAGAGACTGCATTCACCGACATAAAACACAAGCTGGCGGAATTCACCTTGCTCGCACACCCAGTGTCTGACGCTCCCACCAATCTATCTACAGACGCTTCAAACACAGCAGTTGGTGCTGTACTACAACAGCTCGTTGAAAGAGAATGGCGCCCAATTGCATTCTTTTCAGCGCGCCTGTCACCCACTGAAGAGAAGTACAGCACTTTTGATAGGGAACTGCTCGCCATCTACTCAGCTATACAACATTTCCGGCACTTTCTCGAGGGGCGGAACTTTCACATCCTCACAGACCACAAACCTCTCACTTATGCGCTGGCGGCCAAGGGTGATGCTCACTCTACTCGAGTAGCCAACCACCTGGGATTTATTTCCCAATTTACCTCGGATATCCGTCATGTCAAAGGAACTAATAATGTCATAGCCGATGCACTGTCTCGACCCACCATAAACCACGTCGTGACAAACCCAGCTCAAGTGGACTATTGTGTAATCAGTAAGGCCCAACGGGAAGACCCTGATCTGCAGCGATTACGAACATCTGACACAGCTCTCCGGTTCATCGAGATTCCCATGGAAGGTGGCGAAAGTATAATCTGTGACACCTCACGGACGGGAGCACTTAGGCCCTACATTCCTGCCCAGTTTCGCTGGAAAACGTTCTCAGTATTTCACTCCCTAGCACACCCAGGAGTACGTGCTTCCCAGAAACTACTAACGGAGCGTGTTGTATGGCCAGGAATCAATGCCGATGTTCGACGATGGACTCGCTCATGTCTCCAGTGCCAGCGAGCGAAAACACATCGTCACACAAAGAGCCCTCTTCAACAGTTTCCGTTACCTTCTGACCGTTTCGAGGTGGTGCATGTAGACATCGTTGGACCATTACCGTCTGCAAGAGGATATTCTTATCTACTCACCTGCATCGATCGATTCTCCAGATGGCCGGAAGCAATCCCATTAATCAACATCTCAGCTGAGTCAATGGTCCAGGCTTTCCTCTCTGGATGGGTCGCCCGTTTTGGCAGCCCCTCTGTCATCATCACCGACCAAGGACGACAGTTCGAATCATATCTATGGAAGGAACTTATGGAATTCCTCGGCACCACACATAACCGAACCACAGCATACCACCCTGAGTCGAACGGAATGGTAGAACGCTTTCATAGACAACTAAAAGCTGCCCTAAGAGCTCAAGCACGCCCTGATGATTGGATCGACAACCTTCCATTAGTCTTGGCATCCGTTCGGCCACGAAGGAGGGCAGTGGATTCTCGGCAGCAGACTTAGTATACGGATCTAGCCTGCGGCTTCCAGGCGAATTCTTAACCCCAACGCCACTTATCACACCCCCAGACCCCACTTTTGTCCAGAAATTACGGGCGGCCATGACAAACATTCGGCCTACACCACCACGCCAACCGACAACTCGTGCTACATATGTGCCTCATGAGTTCCACACAACTGAACACGTGTTTGTAAGAGTCGACGCTGTTCGACGCCCTCTACAGTCACCTTACGAAGGACCATTTAAAGTGGTTTCTCGAACACCGAAGTTCTTCACCATTGAACGCCGAGGACAGCGGGTAAACATCTCCATCGATCGCCTTAAACCAGCACACTGTGACGCTGCTCCAGACATCCCTCCAGAGACACATCCGCCGACTACGCAGTTCACTTTTCGACCACAGTTACCAGCAGCACCGCCACCTACGACAACGGACGATCCTGTACGACCTCCCACCCTACAACCCCAGTTACCAGCCGCACCACAACCTGATCCTATGACGACGGACGATCCTGTGCGACCTCCCACCCTACGACCCCAGTTAGATGACATCAGCGAAGAGGAGGAAGTTAACTTTGATGGTTATGTAACGCGAGCAGGGCGTACAATTCACCGACTAGCTAAATTCCTTGATCAAGTATTTTTCCTTTCATCCCCTGGGAGGGGGAGTTCTGTAGCGAGTAGATTATCCCAATAATATTCTCGCTTCAAATGCATTGTTAATATTCCTGTCAACCTTTGGAGATGAATGAGGTGAGGTGTTGCCCGAGCATATAAGCAGCAGAATAGCAAACATTAACTAGTCTACTTTCAAGTGTGGTCTAGAGCAGACAATTGCGAGATACTGTACCGACGCTCAGTGCGCTCAACTCACTCCAAAGTATCACCTGTGTACTTCTGTATATTCGACCAAATATATATATAGTATCTTAGTGTCTGTGTTTATTTGTCACCATACTTTACGTAACAATAGAACCGTTACAGCATCATATAATGCGATGCGCAATTTACTGCGAGTCGGGCAAAGCATCATATGACGCGATGCGCAATTTAAGGGTTAATAAGAATCAGTAGTACTATCACGTACTACTTATTATCTTTATATCCTATATCTAATTATATTATAATCACATCTTATCTCAATCATATTTCTAGACAGTAAAAATAATCAATCAATATTAATTGAAAGCTACCACTCTCAAGGGAGAATGAGGAGCCGACTCAGGACAAAGCGACTTACGGGAGCGCCCCGGGGCAGACGCGTTTACCTGGACAATATATTGATAAGGAAAATTTTCTAAAGAATATCTAATAAGTGTACAGTGGAGCACACAAAGAGACTCTGCCTCCACCTCCACCATCATCCTACTGCAAACTCAATTAAGGACAATCACGTAGCTACGCTACTAGATCATCATACAGCAAATCTGTGATATAAAATATCGTGCCTAACTCGACAACAGAGAGTTATCTAGTCTGGCACACTGTTAGAAAGGCACCTGGCAGTCAGAGAAGTATATTGAAAGTTATTTAGTATATTAATTGGCCAATTGTATGCTTGTATGACTTAAATTAATATATCTATAAGTCTGTCTGTCAGTTATAGAGCGAGGCAACGCCTCATATTTCAGTATGTTTATTAATATTGTAGTGAAGCAGTTGAATCTTCATCCAAGCACCAAACCTAATAAGTGTCCATTGTGTGGGAAAAGATTCAATCAGGCTGACCAAACTTCTTCATATAAATTGAATATATCTATATATATACTTGAATATATAAATTAAGTTAACAATTGCTTGCTTAGTTATCTTTAATTTATCATATAAGTTCATTTAATTTAATATAATTTTTAGTACTTAGTAATAGTACTTTGACTACATTTAAGGTCATTTAATATCATACTTCTACAATTTAAATTGTTGTTTATAGTAAAAAATATATTTGCTGTTGATAGTTATGGTGATAGGCTAGACTATGTATATGTTTAAATCTCTGGTTTAAACAGAACCAGTGTTCAGTCATAGAACTGAATTTATTAAATCTTATCCTTGTATGTAAATATACAAGTTAATGTGAGATACCTGTCTGCAGGTGGACTGTAACTTCAATCAACTAATGCATTCACCCCACCTGCCCCTTACAGCCTACAATCTGTCATTAGGAAAAGAGGAGCTAGGATTTATGACCCAAGCTAGACTTTAGTTGAATTAATTTGCAGACAGTAATTTTTAATTTAGTTCAGTACAAATCCTTGGTAGTTCTCCTCTCATACCAATCTCGGCAAGTTTTTCCCCACATTTGTGGTCCTTCGTACCTAGATGATTATTCCTGAACCTAGATGGTTATTTTCAGTACACCTCTGACCAAATTTATGGTCCTTCGTACCTAGATGGTTATTTTCAGTACACTTCTGACCAATTTTATGGTCCTTCATTTACTGAATATTTCAATAGCAAATACATAAGAAACTTCTTGATTTTGCATTGGAATAATTTTTACATATTCTAGCCTAACCTAGCTATCAGCCAATATTTATCAAATCTATATATCTAAGTAAACAAATTGTTTGCAGTGGCTTAAGCCACCATATCCATTAACTAGTAAGCATTCATAACATACTAATACTGTTCTGTGTTTAGAAACCACAGTACTTAATTTTATCAGTGGCAGACACATCTTAATCTTAAACATATAAACAATTATGTCTACCTCAATTGTAGTAACATATACACACACACACATTAAGTGTATTATCTAACATTATCTGTAATCAACTGATTTTCAGAGCTGCTCATTACAAAATACTCTTTAAAAAAGTGTTTTTTTAACACTATAAGAGCATTTCATTACAATATATCCATAATCAACTGTATCAAACCCTATTACAGGTAAAACCAGTAGGCATTCTTCTGTATTTCATCAAACAACTATTAGGGTAATAGATCTTGTAATAATTTTGCAAAAATAGTGCCATTTACTATTTTTAAAAAATTATTACAGGATTTACAGATTTGGTGCATTCGGCGCACTCGGATGACAAACCAAATTTTACACTTTTGACAATTGAGCACCTGCTACATCCAGATTCCAGGGAGGAAATGAAGGACGATCTTTGGAATCATTGCCTAAGTAAACAGGAAAGCTCATTTATCAAAATACATTAACATTATACATATTTTTTGTCAAAATAGAAAAAATCTCGGAATCTCCGAAACTCTGAAAAAGTCAAAATGGCTAGCAGCATTCCACCAGCTGCTGAAACAGGAAATAAGAGGACACTTATTGGTCTACAAAATCACCTAACTCAACTGATTGACAAGTGTCAAAAGTTAGCTAAACAAACATCTCCTGATTTAATAACTCTGAATAGCAGAGCAAAAGCAGCTGTTGATAAGTATGAACAAATCAAATGCCATGCAGAGATTTATCTAACAGAAATGGCTACTGCAGATCTAACCTGAAGGTAACTTCATGAATATCATTGCTGAAATAATAATGTATGAAGACAAAATTCAAGATCAAATAGATCCTTTAATCAAACAAATATCACAAGCAGGAACCCAATCAAATGTGAGCTCATCCACACAGCAGGGTAATGCACTATCACACATATAGCAACAGAGCTCCTCAAGGTACAATTACCATATTTTGAGGGCAAGGATGAAGATGATTGGGATACCTTCTGTAGAGCCTTTGATTCTATCATAAACTCCAAGGCTTCTCTCAAAAAGGCTACAAAGTTAATCATTCAAAAGAAACTTCCTAATGAGGTCATAGACAGCCTATGCACCCATTATAACACCAACATCTTATCTCAGAGCCAAATCTTTGATGGACTTCGAACTTATGTACAAAGATTACGAAGCCGAGGAAAACTTAGAACACAAGAAAACATCACCAAAGGTGAATCTTCGGACAAAAATAAAAATGTCCCAACTGGCAGTCAAAAATCAAGGCAACAAAATTCCTCTTCTGCAAAGTGGAAACAGAGTAATGTTGGCTCATATGCTATATCACCCACAGTTAAAGGAACTGTTGGAAATCAAGCTCTCAAGACAGATAAGACAAAAGAAGCTGCAAGTGCCCCAAGATGTTTATTCTGTCAGGAAGCACTTACCATTTATCAATGCAGTTTATGAAGACCGTACCAGTCGAATCAGTCTACTGAAATTGCTGAACAGGTGCATCCGTTATCTACGAAAGCACGATATAATTGAATGTAACACTCAATTGCAGAACTGCCAATCTATATAAATAACATTGGAAATGTTCATTTGTTCAAAAGGGCTAATCTCCAAAAGTTCTTCACCGATTGCTTTGAAATTTTCACACAACGTTCCATTCGCATCCGGCCAGATTTTTATATACATACTATATAGATATCACATCTGTGACAGTAAAAAACAGGCTTTTTCTGAAAAACTGTGTTTTTCATGTGAGGAAAATCTTCGAAACCTCTTTACCGATGGCTTTGAAATTTTGACACAACGTTGCATTTGAATAGACGCGTATTTTGATATATCTACTCTGTATGTGCCTCACCTGTGTCAGGAAAAAAATTTTTGTTTAATAAACAGTGCCATCTGTTGGACGTATGAGCAACACTCACTGTAATCTCCAAAAGTTCTTCACCGATTGCTTTGAAATTTTGACTCAACGTTGCAGTCGAATAGGCGTGTCTTTTTATATACCTACTATATAGATGCCACACCTGTGACAGGTAAAAACATGCATTTTTGAAAAACAGCGCCATCTCTTGCACATAATGGCAACATGCATGCTACACTAAACATGTCATGAATTCCATTTCAATGTTTCCAATTGCATTGATAAATTTTATTTTCATAGATTTCGATTTTTTTTATTTTTTGTTGAATTATTTTGTGTGACATTGTGTTGGAATTGAGCTCTGTTGTTTACCATACCGTTCATTTCGTAAGCATAAGTATAGATCCCACACCTGTGACTGGTAAAACTATGCTTTTTTTGACAAACAGCGCCATCTGTTGCCTGTAAGAGCAACACACACATGCTATACTAAATGCGTTACAATTCCATTTCAATGTTTCTGCCTGCATTGATAAATTGTATTTTCATAGATTTTTTGTTTATTTTAATTTTGATTTAATTATTTTGTGTGAATTGAATTGGAATTGAGCTGTGTTGTTTACCATACCGTTCATTTCATGATTATACTTAATTGTTTATTTTTTAATGTTTTCATACAATTTTTTTAATTGTTTTTCTTATATTTCAGGGTTGGGAACATCAGATCACTTGATGTTCTCAATTTTCTAATCTGAACATCATACCATTTGGGAAGGCATCGGGCGAGGGAGTGGAAAATGGTGGGGATGACGAGGGGCCGGAAGTGAGAGATTGTGGGGAGGGCGAGAGTACAAGGGCGGGGGTAATGGTGGGGAAGGACGAGGAACGGGGGAGTTTGGGATGGTGGGGACGAGGGGTTGGCGGAATGGAGAATGGTGGGGAGGAAAAATGGACAGGCGAGTGGGACATAGTAAGAAGGAAAAAGGGATGATGGAGTTGGTAATGGTTGGGAGGCCAAGAAGACGGGTGAGGAAAGAATGGTGGGGAGGACTGGGGGACAAGGATGGTTGCTGTGGCTCGGCAACGCACATGCTTTGCTGAGCCACAGCAATGCGTGGCCGGGTACTGCTAGTATTGTCATAAAAGTGTAAATCACGCAGCACTCTGTGGTGATATCAACACTCAATCCAGATCACAGACATCCAATAATCAACCTGCATCTCAGACAAAGCCAAAAGATGATAATACCTCAACAGCTGTACAATTCTGTACAGTAATGAGTAATGTCAATGCCTTAGAAACAGAGACTGTTACGACAGCCATATTACCTACTGCACAGCTAAAATTAGGCAATCAAGGAATTTGTATTCAAACAAGAGGCTTTTTTGATCAAGGGTCACAGAAAACCTTTATCAGTAAAAAGATGGCAGAAGACTTACAACTTAAATCTTCAAAGCAAGTATCTACATCCATATCAGGGTTTTTTACCAATTCAGGTCTTAGAAACTTTCCGGTAGTACAACTCAATGTCTGTCTAGGTACATCCCAAACGACAGTCGAAGCCCTAGTAGTTGATAAAATTCCTTCTGAAATAGAAGTGACTGGTCTGGCAGCCACTACTAAATTCCTAAAAGAAAAAGGAATCCAATTAGCAGATCCTCTGCTCGATTCTGACTACATAGGGGATATCGGAATCCTGATTAAAGCTGACTACTATCATCGATTCATTCTGGGATCAAAGGAATCTATGGGTATGAATTTACTCAAATCAGCAGGAGGCATATTGATGACAGGACCTATACTAGATCTTGAACCTTCAACTCCTGAAAAATCACATCATATAGAAACTGTAATCATGGCGTGACAAGGCAAAGAACAGTCACCCCTTAATATCCCTCACATGATTGATGACGGATTGGAATCTTTACATCAATTGTGGGAACTTGATGCCATAGGAAAAATTCCTGAACAACCAAGTCTTGATGATGTCTGTGCATACAATCAGTACTTAGAAACTGTATAGGACCATGATGGACAGTACTGGGTAAGGCTACCTTGGAAAATCAACCATAAAACCTTACCTACCAAATATCACATGGCTTACAGTCAATTTAAATCTCAATTATCTTCCTGTAAGCCTTACTAAGAGTTGGCTTACAGGAAGAAGATAGACTTCACTAAGTTTCTATGGGTAGAGAACCCAGAAGATATCAATAGTCCTATTGTGACTTACAGATTCTCTTCTGTTCTCTTCGGTGCGACGTCAAGTCCATTTCTGTTACAAGCAACTCTAGATACTCATCTGAAGAAATCATGAAATCCCTATAAGGCTGAAATCAGTCAAAATCTATATGTAGATAATTTTCAAGGGACAGTTAACAGTACTACTGAACTGTTACAATTATATCAAGAGGCCAACAAGGAGCTACAAGGTGCCAACATTCCCCTACAATCATGGGCCTCTAATAATGCAATATTGAATAATCAAATAGCAAGAGATTACCCTGAATATAACGTACCAGAATCACAAAAGGTGTTAGGTATGGAATGGGATTTAATCTCAGACACAATATCAATCAAATTAGTAGCAGCTTATTATTGCATTGCTACAAAAAAGGATTTGCTTTCACAAGCTAGCAAAGTATTCGACCCATTTGGTCTACTAAATCCTTTAACTATCAAGTGGCGTTTATTGGGGCAAGACGCTTGGAAGACTAAAGTCGGTTGGGATAATCCATTACCAATCCAGTTACAAAAAGCTTGGATAGAAGTGGCTCACGAACAAACTTTAGTCAAAAAGATAATCTTTCTGAGAAACATAGTCGAGGAAAATGATGAAGTATCACTACATGTATTCACAGACTTGTCAGCCAAAGCTTTTGGAGCTTGTGCTTACTTAGTGACTTCCCATCAATCATATCTTATCACCTCTAAGGCCAGAGTCGCTCCATTAAAAAAGAGGACTTTGCCTCAGATGGAACTAACTACATTGCTAACTGGCACATGCTTAGCAGTGCATATCAAACAAGTCTTGTCTACCATGAACATCAAAGATGTCATTATATGGTCTGACAATGAAGCTGTCTTACAATGGGTACGAAACGACAACTGTCCGACTCCATATGTAAAAAATCACGTCTCGGAAATTAAAGAAATTTCAGCAGGCTTTCAATTATTGCATGTACCAACAAAAGATAATCCAGCTGATATTTTATCAAGAGGTATGATGTTTAAGCAGTTTGCA
This sequence comes from Procambarus clarkii, assembly GCF_040958095.1. Taxonomy (NCBI): domain Eukaryota; kingdom Metazoa; phylum Arthropoda; class Malacostraca; order Decapoda; family Cambaridae; genus Procambarus; species Procambarus clarkii. The sequence goes on along the minus strand of NC_091167.1, from coordinate 45,632,039 downwards.
AAGGCAGATATTTGGTTTCACGGGCCTCGATGGTTAGTGAATGGTAGTTGGCCGGAACAAAAGCCACACGTCATTATGACACAAACCATAACTACCACCAGGCAGCAAGCTCAAATATCAGTCTTGGATTGTACTCGTTACTCCTCGCTCATTAAATCAATGAATGTAACACAGAACGTGTTTCATTATTTCAGGAAAAGAGGTATAAAATACACTTTTCCAGATACTACTTATCTATTGGGTAAGACAAGCCCAGAGAGAAACTTATGGGAATAACTATGAAAATCTTCCGCATAAGTTAAAACACGATCTCAGTCTGTGGATAGACCAAGAAAATAACAATATTCTGCGTTGTGGAGGGAGACTTAAACACGCAGATATCAATCTAGATACTTTTCATCCATGGCTTTTTCAAAAAAATCATTGGATCACAAGGTTGATTGTGTTACATACACATCAACAAATCATCAAACATGGAGGAGTGTTAGATACACTCACACTTATCAGGCAGTAGTATTGGATTCCTCATGGAAGACAGTCAGTTAAATCAATCTTGAAAAATTGCATGATATACCGAAGGTACGATACCTTGAGGTACCTTGAGGTGCTTCCGGGGCTTAGCGTCCCCGCGGCCCGGTCGTCGACCAGGCCTCCTGGTTGCTGGACTGATCAACCAGGCTGTTGGACGTGGCTGCTCGCAGCCTGACGTATGAGTCACAGCCTGGTTGATCAGGTATCCTTTGGAGGTGCTTATCCAGTTCTCTCTTGAACACTGTGAGGGGTCGGCCAGTTATGCCCCTTATGTGTAGTGGAAGCGTGTTGAACAGTCTCGGACCTCTGATGTTGATAGAGTTCTCTCTCAGAGTACCAGTTGCACCTCTGTTTTTCAACGGGGGGTATTCTGCACATCCTGCCATGTCTTCTGGTCTCATGTGATGTTATTTCTGTGTGCAGGTTTGGGACCAGCCCCTCTAATATTTTCCACGTGTAAATTATTATGTACCTTTCCCCGCCTGCGCTCAAGGGAGTACAGTTTTAGGCTCTTTAGTCGGTCCCAATAGTTTAGATGTTTTACTGAGTGGATTCTAGCAGTAAAGGACCTCTGCACGCTCTCCAGGTCAGCAATTTCTCCAGCTTTGAAAGGTGCTGTCATTGTGCAGCAGTACTCTACTCTAGAGAGCACAAGCGTTTTGAAAAGTATCATCATCGGTATAGCATCTCTAGTGTGAAAAGTTCTTGTTATCCAACCTGTCATTTTTCTTGCAGTTGTGACGGCTACTTTATTGTGTTCTTTAAAGGTAAGGTCTTCCGACATGAGTACACCCAGATCCTTTACATTGCCTTTTCGTTCTATGTTATGATTTGCCTGAGTTTTGTACGTGGTTTCCGTTTTTATATTTTCATTTTTTCCATAGCGCATGAGCTGGAACTTATCTTCGTTAAACACCATATTATTTTCTGTAGCCCATAGAAAGACCTGATCTACATCTGACTGGAGGTTCGCCGTGTCCTCTATGTTGCCTACTCTCATGAAGATCCTAGTGTCATCTGCAAAGGATGATACAGTGCTATAGGTTGTGTTCTTGTCTATGTCCGAAATGAGGATGAGAAAAAGTACTGGAGCAAGCACAGTACCCTGGGGGACTGAGCTCCTCACGGTTAATGGGCTGGATTTTATTTTGTTGACTATTACACATTGGGTTCTGTTGGTCAGGAAATTGTAGATCCATCTGCCTATTTTTCCGGTAATTCCTTTTGAACGCATTTTATGTGCAATAACACCATGGTCACATTTATCAAAAGCTTTTGCGAAATGTGTAAATTACATCCGCGTTATGTTTGTCTTCCATAGCATCTAATGCCATATCATAGTGGTCCAGCAACTGCGACAGGCAAGAGCGCCCTGTTCTGAAACCATGTTGTCCGGGGTTATGGAGTTGCTGTGATTCCATGTATTTTGTGATTTTACTTCTTAGCACTCTCTCAAAAATTTTTATGATGTGCGATGTTAGCGCTATCGGTCTGTAATTTTTTGCCTCAGCCTTATTTCCTCCTTTATGAAGTGGTGCTATCTCTGCTGTTTTTAGTATATCAGGAATAACGCCAGTATCTAGGCTTTGTCTCCACAGAATGTGGAGGGCCTGCGATAGTGGTTTTTTACAGTTCTTTATGAATATGGAGTTCCAAGAATCCGGGCCTGGTGCAGAGTGCATAGGCATACTGTTTATGGCTTCTTCAAAATCCAGTGGGGATAGGGTGACGTCTGATATATGATTTGATGTTGGTATCGTATCCATGAAAAATTCATTTGGGTTATCAATCTTTAGTGTGTTTAATGGCTCGCTGAAAACAGAGTCGTACTGCGTCCTCAGTAGCTCGCTCATTTCTTTGTTGTCATCGGTGAAAGTTCCATCTCCCTTTCGCAGGGGCCCGATACTAGATGTGGTTTTTTATCTTGATTTTGCATAGGAGAAAAAATATTTCGGATTTCTTTCTATTTCACTGATGGCCTTTTGCTCTCTTTGCCTCTCCTGGGTTTTGTATGATTCTTGTAGCTTCCGTTCAATTGTTTCTATTTCTCTTCCTAACCTTCTTCGCCGTTCTTGAGATAGGGTGCGACTCTCAAGTTGTTCCGCGATTCGTTTTCTTCGCCTATATAGGGAACGACGTTCCCGTTCCAATCTGCATCTCTTCCTCTTTTTTTCTTAGAGGTATGCGGTTTGAACATATTTCTAGTGCTACTGAGCTTATTTTTTCCAGGCACTGGTTCAGGTTTGCATTTTCTAGCTGTTCTTCCCAGTTTATTTCTGTGAAGTCCTGGTTTATTTGCTCCCAGTTTATCTGTTTATTACTGAAGTTGAATTTGCTGAAATCTCCTCCACCGGGAATCTGGACTGGTTTTGAAGGTCTACTCCCCATGGTTGTCATAACTTCAATTAAGTTGTGATCTGAGTAACAGGTATTTGTAATCATTATGTTCCTGATCAATTCATCATTATTAGTGAAAATGAGGTCCAGCGTGTTCTCCTTCCTAGTTGGTTCTACTATTTCCTGGTTTAAGGCAAACCTGTCGCACATCCGTAGCAGGTCATTTGCATGTGCCTGTTCATATAGGCTACTTCCTGGTATTCTTTCTGATATTACTGTATTAGCCAGGTGCTTCCATTTCAGGTGCCGTAGGTTGAAGTCCCCAAGCAGGATTATGTTCGGAGCTGGATTTGTGAGGTTTTCCAAGCAGTGTTCTATTTTCATTAGTTGGTCTTTAAACTGCTGAGGGTTTGCCTCCCTTACATACAAGGTGACTTACATACAAGGACAATAACGACATTTAAAATTTTTATTTTGATTATCAGCACTTCCACCATATCATTTGAGGTGTTTAGCAGCTCAGTACAGATGAGTGTGTCTTTGATGTAGAGGCTGACCCCACCCTGAAGCCGGTGTTTCCTATCACATCTGAAAAGATTGTACTCTGAGATCCATATTTCACCATCATGGTAGTCCTTTGTGTGGGTTTCTGTTAGGGCTGCAAACACTGCATTTGCGATGATGCTCTGACGATGCAAGAACTTGCTTTTATCCAGGGCCACCACCCCTACCAAACGAACGAGTGGTCCATCTACATCTTTTTCGAGATGACAGTAGATTATACAGGAGCAATATATCTAACAGGGACTGCAGATAAGCAACCTTTCAAGGCATACATCTGTCTGTTCACCTGTGCTACCACCAGGGTAGTACATCTAGAGGTAACACCCGATATTACTGCTCAATCATTTATCCAAGCTTTCCGCAGATTCGCAGCACGCCAATCATGCCCCAAGGTGATGATTTCAGATAACAGAGCAAACTTGGTAGCTGGAGAAGCATGTTTATGGGAAATCTGTTCCAATCCTGCAGTTACTTCCACACTGGAACAGCGTCATTGCAGATGGAAATTTATCCCTCAAAGAGCCCCATGGCACGAAGGATTTTATGAACGATTAATAGGAACTGTCAAAAGATCCTCGAGAAAATCTTTACACCGTCAGAAAATCAATCTTCAAGAACTCCAGACAGTAATAACGGAAATAGAATCAAGGGTGAATAACCGGCCGTTGACTTACTTGTCTGATGATCCTACTCAACATGAGCCATTATGGAAGACTTCTGACTCCAGTACCGTCTCTAGTGGATGGTGAGATCAGAGATCCCTCATATGTGGGTCAGAGCAAGTTGGTTCAGGGTTATAAGCATCTGTCCAGCATAATCCAAAAATGGAATGATGTTTGGACAAAAGAATATCTTACATCTCTACAAGAACATCACAATGGGGCCAATGTCCCACATAATATATCGAATCTCCAACCTGGCGATATTGTATTGGTAGACAGTGATGGTCCTAGAGCTGACTGGGCATTGGGTAAAGTTGTCTCAGTCCATCCAGATTGCCAACGGATTTTGAGAATAGTCAAAATCCTGTCTAAAGGAACAACGTTCCTGAAGACATTGGACAAACTCATCCACATGGAATCAGTGAGTCAGCTACAATTAGATCCTGGGAGACCTCAAGACCCTCTAACTCCACATGACCCACAGACTCCTAACAGACACACTCGTTCACAACGGACAGCTGCACAAAAGTGCAAGCAAAATCTGCACTTATATTATCAATGTGATGGAGAGTAAATGAATACATATGGTTACTATTGTCCTAAGTATTGGACTCTGTGCCAGTTCTCTCCCTCTGGAAGATGTGGGAAATTTTACCCACCATATCTATATTATTATCTAAGGAATGTATAATTTCTATATCATATCAAAATAATATCAGAATCATTATTGATTCATTATACATCTTGATCCTAGATGACAATGTCACTATGATCACGAACACCATAGGGCCCTATAGCTACGTGACTTTATGCATGATCTCTCAGGGATCCAGAAGCTTTTAGAAGGATTTCTTAATTAAAAAACTATTGGAACATGGATCGATATCCGGTAGGAATTATATAGAATCCTTAATAAGAATCAGTAGTACTATCAAGTACTACTTATTATCTTTATATCCTATATCTAATTATATTATAATCACATCTTATCTCAATCATATGTCTAGACAGTAAAAATAATAAATCAATATTCATTGAAAGCTACCCCTCTCAAGGGAGACGGAGGAGCTGACTTGGGACAAAGCAACCGACGAGAGCGCCCCGGGGCAGAACGGGTGTGTTTACAAAAAGAGTGAACAAGTCTGATGGTACCTTAGCGAACATTACTTAGCTCAGGACACCTTATCAAATTATCTTTATCACCAGTGATTACTCTCTAAAACTAGGGGAGTACCTGAACAATATATTGAGAAGGGAAATTTCATGAAGAATATCTAATAAGTGTACAGTGGAGCACACAAAGTGACTGCCTCCACTTCCACCATCATCCTACTGCAAATGCAATTAAGGACAATCACATAGTTACGCTACTACATCATCATACAGCAAAGCTGTGATATAAAATATTGTACCTAACTTGACAAGAGGAGAGTTATCTAGTCTGGCACACTGTCAGACAGGCACCCAGCAGTCAGAGAAGTATATTGAATGTTATTTAGTATAATAATTGGCCAATTGTATGCTTGTATAACTTTAATAAATCTATAAGTATGTCTGTCGGTTATAGAGCGAGGCAACGCCTCATATTTCAGTAAGTTTAATAATATTGTAGTGAAGTAGTTGAATCTTCATCTTAGCACTAAACTTCATGAGTGTCCCTTGTGTGGGAAAAGATTGTCGCAGTAAACAAAACTTCATGAGTGTCCATTGTGTGGGAAAAGATTCAATTAGGCTGACTGAACCTCTTCATATAAATTGAATATATCTGTATATATACTTGAATATATAAATTAAGTTAACAATTGCTTGCTTAGTTATCTTTAATTTATCATATAAGCTCATTTAATTGAATATAATTTTTAGTACTTAGCAATAGTACTTAGACTACATTTAAGGTCATTTAATATCATACTTCTACAATTTAAATTGTTGTTTATAGTATAGGAATTTATTGGCTGTTGATAGTTATGGTGCTTGGCTAGACTATGTATATGTTTAAATCTCTGATTATACAAAACCAGTGTTCAGTCATAGAACTGAATTTATTAAATCTTATTCCTGTATGAAAATATACAAGTTAATGTGATATACCTGTCTGCAGGTGGCCTGGCGCTTCAATCAACTAATTCATTCACCCCACCTGCCCTTACAGCCCACAATCTGTCATCATGAAAAGAGGAGCTAGGATTTACAACCCTAGCTAAAGACTTTAGCTGAATTATTTTGCAGATTGTAATTTTTAATTTAGTTCAGTACAAATCCCTGGTAATTCTCTCACAGCAATCCCTGCAAGTTTTTCCCACAAATATAATACAATATAAATATAATATAATTATAATTATATTATATATTATATTATATTATATTTATAATTATTATAATATATATATATATATATATATATATATATATATATGTCGTACCTAGTAGCCAGAACGCACTTCTCAGCCTACAATGCATGGCCCGATTTGCATAAGCCAAGTTTTCCTGAATTAATATATTTTCTCTAATTTTTTTCATATGAAATGATAAAGCTACCCATTTCATTATGTATGAAGTAAATTTTTTTATTGGAGTTAAAATTAACGTAGATATATGACCGAACCTAACCAACCCTACCTAACCTAACCTAACCTATCTTTATAGGTTAGGTTAGGTTAGGTTAGATAGCAGAAAAAGTTAGGTTAGGTTAGGTAGTCGAAAAATAATTAATTCATGAAAACTTGGCTTATTAGGCAAATTGGGCCTTGCATAGTAGGCTGAGAAGTGCGTTGTGGCTACTAGGTACGACATATATATATATATATATATATATATATATATATATATATATATATATATATATATATATATATATATATATATATATATATATATATATATTATTAAATATGACCGAAAAAGTAAGATTAATAATTCTAACACGAATTTTCTCAATCTTTCGTACATTACGCTTCACTGTTGGAGGTAAATCAAAAATCAATTCTCCAAAATTCATTTTTATTTCTAGTCTGACGCGACACGGGCGCGTTTCGTAAAACTTATTACATTTTCAAAGACTTTAGTTCACAAATACACAACTGAATAGAACTTACGTATCTCCGATTTTATATCTACATTTGAGTGAGGTGGAAGGGGTGATGTGGCATTAACACAAGACAGAACAAAATGTGGTATTAATAGGGTATTAATTTCATCAACACAAGACAGAACAAGAGTATTAATAGGGCCAGAGAAATCCTTGTAAACAACACAGAAATCATCGATAGATACAGCGATAGCAGGCGGCTTGACGTTTGCGAGGCACTACACATCAAGAAGTCAACACCAGCAATCAACAGCCAATTATTGCACAACTATATTCTACCCACCTCAAGACTCCGCTCCAATATAGAAGCATCAAGAAATATGGACCAATAAGCTTTCTACAAACACTTCTATTCAATATCCATTGTTTCGTGTTCTGTCTTGTGTTGATGAAATTAATACCCTATTAATACTCTTGTTCTGTCTTGTGTTGATGAAATTAATACCCTATTAATACCACATTTTGTTCTGTCTTGTGTTAATGCCACATCACCCGTTCCACCTCACTCAAATGTAGATATAAAATCGGAGATACGTAAGTTCTATTCAGTTGTGTATTTGTGAACTAAAGTCTTTGAAAATGTAATAAGTTTTACGAAACGCGCCCGTGTCGCGTCAGACTAGAAATAAAAATGAATTTTGGAGATTTGATTTTTGATTTACCTCCAACAGTGAAGCGTAATGTACGAAAGATTGAGAAAATTCGTGTTAGAATTATTAATCTTACTTTTTCGGTCATATTTAATAATATATGTCTACAGGAAAGACTGCTACCAAAATATACTAATATATATATATATATATATATATATATATATATATATATATATATATATATATATATATATATATATATATATATATATATATATATATACGACATTATATATATATATGCACAGACTACCCTATTCCAGTAGCTGAAGTTTATAACTTTTTAGACACTCAACCCACCAGGGGACTCGAACACTGGCCAACAAGGTAGCAGTTGCATGCTGTATCCACTACACCATGCTTCAAAGCCATAAGAGAGGTAGGAATTTTGTTATAACAGGAACCGATGAAAGAGTATCAGAGGTCCCACACTATCTCATTGCCTGGGAGAGGATTGGAGTTCTGGTTGGTTAAATACCCCAGAATTCCTACCTCTCTTATGGCTTTGAAGTATGGTGTAGTGGATACAGCATGCAACTGCCACCTTGTTGGTCAGTGTTCGAGTCCCCTGGTGGGTTGAGTGTCTAAAATATATATATATATATATATATATATATATATATATATATATATATATATATATTATATATATATTTATTATATATATATTATATATATATATATATATATATATATATATATATATATATAATATATATATATATATAATATATATATATATTTATTTATTTATTCTAGATTTTAATGGCATTGGCTCTGGGAATGTTATGCAGACTATACATCAAGATTTACCGATATTTAATGGCTATCATTTATTATCCATCATTTAATGGATAAGGACCCAACAACAGACTTTGAAATATCATAAAATGAAATACAGTAGCTCGAAGATAATTCCTCAACCTCCATTTTGGGGAATGATATAAAAAATACAGGAATTTTTTGGATTTTCCGTGATTTCAGAAAAAAAACTGCTTTATGCCTATGAGAAATGAAAATTCACTTGTACAATACTTACAATGAGTAGATGTTGACATTTTAGGTTAAAATAATTAACTAATATTATCGTCAGATTCAGGCTGATATCATTTCCAGTCAGGCTTAAATAATTGTCCAATTCAGGCTAATATAACCTACCTCCTTTAGTTAGGATATTTATTTCTGTCTCGGACAATTATAAATGCCAGTCAGGGTAATATAACTAATAAAGTCAGGATATCCTTTTATCAGTAACAAATTTATGTTAAACCCTCTCTAAGTGAGTGTTTGCTTGCACCATGAAAAATTATTGCAGTAAAACCACTAATTAATGCTGCATTTTTATTAATATTTCTTTTACATAAAGAATTAAGAAAAAACTGAATGAGGCCTATTGTATGCAACGGCCATACAAGCTGAATGTTAGATTTCTAGACAGAACTAAAATATACTATGCCTAAAGCCATTATTATGCTCAGCGTTTCCTGCAAGATGTGGGAAAAAGTACAAAGTAAGACTTAAGACTAATTATAAACAAAAACATGAATTGAAGTGTAGAAGAAAGAATTACAATAATTACATGTTTAATTAACAGTAGCAATTACAACAGAACAGCAAGTAGTAATTGTAAATAAATCAACAGATGGAATTCAATTTTCTTAAGTTTATACATGGCAGCTATCAGCAGTTTTGCCAGTCATTAATCATTAATGTTTGATAATTGCAAGACATAGTTGACATTTAAGAGGTATGGTAGAATACATAAATTTGATTATGTAGCATTTAGTTTTTCTCTTGGACCGGTTGAGAGATGGGGAGTCTTTGACGTGATTGGGAAGGTCAAACCACATTTTGGGACCCTTGATTTGCATAGCGTTTGTCGCACTCTTGGAATCTTAAATATATATATATTATTTCTAGTGTGGAGCTCATGGGTTCTCCTACAACCTTATAGGAAGCGTTAACGGTCAGGATTATCATTACAGTTTGGAGTTTTATATATAAAGTACACTTGCGAGGATATGCAGTGACTTAATATCCACCATATTCAATGATTTAAGCAAGGGGGCCGAGTCCTGCCTGGGGCCAGATTTTTGTTCTTATTTGGTGACTTGTGTTGAGTAATCAGAGGACGTAGATGATTTTGGGTAGTATAGAACCCCAAGCACAGATAACATAATTGAGATAAGGATAGATGAGAGAGTTATAGATACATGATATTGATTTTAGAAAGAATGCCAACTATTTCCAACTATTTTAGAAACTTTAAGCTATATTTTGAATGTGCCCTGAAAATTCAGCTTGTTACCAATACGAACACCAAGGAATTTACCATCTACTTTGGTAATAATTGGGAAATTGTTAATTCTTAAATTATTTAGATCAGAGGATTTATTACTAAACAAAATATAGAAGGTTTTATCAAAGTTAATTTGATAAAAATTAGTCGAGTTTTGACTAATGAGTCGAGTTAGCAGTTAACCAAAAATGGACTTCAGAAGCCAAATTTATAAGAGCTAAGTATATTGTGTTTAGCTAGGTAAAAGTAAAGTTGCTTGTAGATTAACTTTTCAAATATTTTACACAAGGTTGGTGTTACGACCCTGGGTTCTCCAGTGGAAACCAGAGGTCAAAATTGAGCTATTAAACTTCCTAAGTAGTACAGTTGGCGCATTTCGAATGGAAATTGTTTGTATCTTCCCTGCCAGACGTAAGACTATTATTGTTTCTCAAAGAGCATTTAAAGACTGAGCTGGGGGTTGATTATTAAATAATAACATAGGCACCAACGTTGCTTACTAATACTTTCTAATCATTCATAAAGTAACAATACGTTGCATAGGGGAAGATCTTTAATGTGCTTAGCTGCACGATCAATTAGGCTCCTCCCGGCACCACGATGAGGGAGGCAGCTGGTGGCTAGCTCGGGCTTCTCTGTGGCTGGTGTCGTGCGGTTAAGACCTACTCTGTGGCTGTATCCCTACTCTCCTTCCTTCTCCTCTTACTTATTTCCCTTACCTGAAGTTCCTGTATCCTTAAGCTAAGTACGGGGCATTAGTGAGTGTGCCTACTCTGGTAGTAACTATTGGTGAGACCTGGGGTTAGTATTTGCCAGTGTTTTGTTTACCCTGTGTTGTGTTTTGTATTAGGGTACCACATGGTCTCACTACCCTAAGCTGCATCCAGCTTCAGTGCTTATCCAGTAGTACTTTACCCTAGCTTGTTATTAGTGTAAACCTTGTATCCTGTCTATGTGGACCAAGGCTTTTAACGTAAGATAGTGTGGTAAAGTTATTATTATTATTGTTATTGGTGTGAGTGTATATGGGGGGTTGTTAAGGGGTTAATAAATAAGTACATGAATTACCGAGTATCTCTTCTTCCAAGGTGGGAGCGCAGTGATCAACCCTTAGACTAACATATATGGTCTTGTAGCAAGTTATTACTACTGTGGATAGTTTATTTTGGGGGCCGGGCCTTTTAGCTCTCCCATATTTGATACTCTTGTCTTCTAACTACCTTTACCCCTTAATATTACCAGAACCCCATAGAAGCCCCACTCATATCATTTGTAACAAGTGGTTGGCCAGTCCGGGAGGAACATTATAAGTGTAAAAAAATTAGATTCTTGAGTGCCAAAATTAAAATTTTTTATTTCCGCAGAACGGTTGTGTGCTAGCCTAGGGTCCAGCTCATCTAGCAAAGGACATTCTTGCACTGACTGGACACCCAGCTGGATCCCTTCACGATTAAGGTTAGTGTGGCCTTGTGTTAGGGGCCGTGCAAATTTTTGTTTTTTTCCAATTTTTATTTTTTAATTTTTTCTTTGGCTGGGAGCTAAAATTATTAGTGATGTCTTTTGAAATGCAGAACCTGGCAAGGGAGCCTTCAGTGGTAGAGATAAAGAAACTTAAAAAGTCTAATTTAGTATTGTTAGGCCAGGAATTTGGCCTAGAATTAAATGTCGCAGATAAAAAGTGGACTTTGGTGAATGAAATATTACAACATTGTATTGATGAACAACTATTGGCAAGTGATACACCTTTATGCCAGCCTAGCCAAGCAGAAAGTGCAACTCATAGGGAAAGTGAATTAGCTTTAGAGTTAGCAAAAATAAAATTAGAGGAGCAAAAACTCAAAACCGAGGAGGCTAGAATTAGAGCGAATGCCACTGGACCTCCACCTGCCGGGGATTCAAACCCCAGGCATTATGAGAAAAAGCTTAATTTGCCTGAATTTTCCGAGTCTGACCCTGAAAGGTTTTTCAACCATTTTCAGAGAGTGGCCACGTCCATGAACTGGCCAAAGGAAGAGTGGGTGAAAATCCTACAGGGAAGACTTAGGGGTAAAGCACAAGATATTTTTATAAACATGCCTGACGACGAGTGTTTCGAATATGATAAAGTCAGGGAATGTATTTTGCGGGCATATGAAATTACTCCTGAAGCTCACCGCCAAGTTTATCGTAACCTTAGGCCTACTCACAACCAACCGCTCACTGAATTTGTGAATGATCAAATTCGATTATTTGATAGATGGATTCGCTCGGCGAAAGCCGAAACATACGAGGCTCTCAGGAACTTAATTTTAATGGAGCATTTTATAGATGTTATGCCAGAGAACGTATCACAATACATTAAAGGAAGGATAGAGTTAAATTCTAAAATAGGGGATTTGGCCAAGTTGGCAGAAAACTACCAATTGGCGGGCAAAAGGCCCAAAAAAAAATAATTATACCCCACAGAGTAGCAAACCTTATACCCACAGCCAGTCCAGACCAGCTCATTCTAACCCTTTACCTAATGCACCTTCTGTTTCAGACATAACTAACCCTGTTAAAGTGTCTAGCCCAACGGCACCTAAAGGTGAACCGAAGGGTAATTCTGTTAGTAATGTCTCTTCTCCCCGACGTTTTTGTGGTCACTGTAATCGTCCAAACCACACTATTAGCCGTTGTTGGCAACTGCACCCTGAAAAAAGACCCAATGCTCTAGTTGTGACACAGGGCTTGAGGCTTTCGGAAGGGTTAGGGAGTAAGACCTCCAACCCACAGTGGTTGGACTTGCTTACCCCATTCTTATCGAAACGGAGACTACTTTTGTCTGAGGGTTCTTCCTGGAAGGACGTGGTGATCTTCCGAGACACCGGTGCCATCCAGACTTTAATTTTAGAGAGTGCGTTGCAAGGTGCCAACACTCTCGACACTGGAGAGGTGGTACTGGTCGAGGGTGTCACTAGTGATACTCGGGCAGTACCCCTCCATAAGGTTACCCTGGAATCTGATTTCCACAAGGGTGTTTGTACAGTCGGAGTCACTTCATACCTACCTTTCCCTAATGTTGATGTAATAGTTGGTAATGATTTAGCAGGGGATAAGGTAGGGGACTCCAGACTGCCTATTATGTTGCCTACCCCTAAGGTTTGCCTGGATCCACCCGCCGCAGAGGATAATGTTGTGTACCCTGCGTGCGCGGTGACCAGGTCTATGGGACTTAAATGTAAGGGCAGCCCTGTGCTTGCCAAGGTGGTAAATCCCGAGGTCACGAGGAGCTTTCCGAGTGGTGAAAACCAAGTGGACCTCGCGGACACATTCATGGCCTGACTCGATGACGTGGCCGAGGACATTGTGGAGAGCCTGCCACTGCCGTCTACCGAGAGTAGTGGGGAGGTGGAGGAGAACACTGTTGAGCCTCGGCCAATGGCATCTGACCAAGGCCTGGATGCCTCCTTGAGTGAGTTACAGAAAGCTGACCCCACTCTTGCAGATTGCCATGAAACAGCCGTCTCTATGGAGGAAATTGTAGACGCAGCAACTGGGTACTACTACAATGATCGGATTTTGATGAGAAAATGGAGACCACAGAGTGCTCCCTTGTCAAATGAGTGGGAGGTAGTCCACCAGGTTATGTTGCCGACCTGCTATAGAGAAAGAGTTTTGTCAGCTGCTCATGATGATCCTATGGGGGGACATCAAGGTATTAATATTACGTATCACAAAATTTTAAAGTATTTTTTCTGGCCCAAGCTGAAAAGCGATGTGGCAAAATTTTGTAATGCGTGTATTGTTTGTCAACTGGTTGGGAAACCAAACCAGACTCCACCTAAAGCTCCTCTAAGGCCTATTGTCGTGCCAGAGGAACCATTTTCTCATGTGGTAATGGACTGTGTTGGACCATTACCTAGAACTAAGTCTGGTAATATTTACCTAATCACGATGATGTGTATCACTACTCGTTACCCAGAGGCTTTTGCTGTAAGGAACATCCGAGCAAAAACTGTTGTTGCTCGTATGTTGCAATTTTTTTCCACTTTTGGACTGCCTCGGGTCGTGCAAACTGACAATGGTACTAATTTTAAGTCTGATGTTTTCGAGCAATTTTGTAAGGAACATGGAATAACTCATAAGGTTTCCAGCCCATACCATCCACAGAGTCAGGGGGTAATTGAACGTTTCCATCTAACTCTGAAGCAGATGTTGAAGACATCGTGCGAGAGTTCCCACACCTTCTGGGATGAGAATTTACCGTATGTTTTGTTTGCGGCTAGAGAGGGATTACAAAGTTCACTGGGCTGTTCTCCTTTTGAGTTAGTCTTTGGCCATAAAGTTCGTGGACCCTTGCAAATGTTACAGGAGAATCTGTTAGGGAACGTAACGTTAACCGAAGGTTCGGCTTTCTTTGCGCAACACCACCAGAGACTCAAGGACTGCAAGGCGGCTGCATTAAAGTATCTTGGCAAGGCCCAAGAAAAGATGAAAGAACGTAACGATGCTAAATCTAAGTTACGGGTATTTCAGCCTGGCGACCCGGTCCTGGTATTAAAGCCTCGACTAGGGAACACTATGTCCCACAAGTACGAAGGCCCCTTCATAGTGACAGAAAAGACTGGGGACCTCACGTACAAAGTGAGGCACTCTGACAAACGTAACAAGGTAATGCTCATACATGTAAATCGACTGAAGAAGTTCCAGGGCCCCAGGCCCATTGCACTAACCAATGTTTCCATTTCCAGTGAGAGAGGGGATGATTGTTCTGGGACCCAACTAATCTCATTTTCAATAATTCTAGTTCTGTGAATGCTGTGGAGGAACTGTCCCATTTGCAGATGGCCCAACGTGAAGAGGTGCAGTCGTTGGTTGATGAATTCTCCAGTCTGTTCGGGGAGGTCCCGACCCAGACTGATGCCATTTGCCATGATGTCGAGTTGACGGACTACACTCCCATTCGCCTTCAACCCTATCGGATGAGTCCAGAAAAGAAGGCCATCGTACGGAAGGAGGTCGACTTCTTGCTCCAGCACGGCCTCATCCGGCCGAGCCAGGGCTCTTGGTGCTCGCCCTGCCTTTTGGTCCCCAAACCAGACGGCTCCTGGCGATTATGCACCGACTATCGGCAGCTCAACAAGGTGACCATTGTGGATGCCTATCCGCTGCCCCTCCTCGAGGACTGCATTGACGAGTTGGGAAATGCCAAGTACGTTTCGAAATTCGACCTCTCGAGGGGGTATTATCAAATCCCACTCACTGAACGTGCTAAACAGCTCACCGCGTTCGTGACACCCGAGGGTGTTTTTGAGTATCAAGTGTTACCGTTCGGCTTGCGTAATGCCCCTGCCACGTTCCAGAGACTCATGAACTCTCTACTCGCTAAGGTGCCAAATTGTCGGGCGTATTTAGATGATATCGTGCTGTTTGACAGTAATTGGGCTGACCACATAGCTAGGTTACGCCAGTTGTTTGCCATCTTGAAAAGGGCAAATCTTACCTTAAATGCTAAAAAGTGTCATTTTGGCCAAGGCACAGTGACGTACGTCGGCTATGAAGTGGGCCAAGGAAAAGTGTTACCTCGGCAAGATAAAATCAATGCCATTCTGGAGTATCCAGTACTAAAGTAAAAAAAGGACGTTCAAAGATTTATCGGTATGTGTGCGTACTATTGACGTTTTTGTCAGAACTTTTCCAGTGTTGCCACTCCTCTCACAGACTTGTTGCGGAAAGCCGTTAAATTTAAGTGGTCATCAGACTGTGCAGAGGCATTTAAAAATTTGAAATTGATCTTAGCTTCCGCCCCAGTGCTTGCTAGTCCAAGGTTCGACCGACCATTTAAAATTCATGTTGACGCGTCTGACTCGGGTGCTGGTGCAGTGTTGTTGCAAACTGGGGATGATCAGGTGGAACACCCAGCATATTATTACTCTGTGAAATTCGACAAGGCGCAACGCAATTATTCAGTGGTAGAAAAAGAGGCGTTGGCGCTAGTGTTAACATGTAAAAAGTTCGAAGTTTACCTCACAGGTAATATAGTGGAAGTGTACATGGACCATAACCCACTAGTCTTCCTGACTCAGATGAAGGGTAAGAATAAACGCATCCTCAGGTGGGCATTGTACCTACAGGACTTCAATCTTTCCATTACCCACCTACCGGGCAGACTCAACGTGATAGCCGACGCTCTGTCCCGGTTGCCTGAATAACGTTCATCTGAGCCACAGAAAGCCATTTACCAACTGTCATGCTTTAGTTATTTTTTTTTAGGTTCTCCTGTGACATTAAATATTCCATGTCCAATTTATTTACTTCCCTGTTCTTTTATTTTTGTTGTGTATGTTTTTTTTCTTTCAGAGAACTCCTTTGTATTTTTTTTTGCAGAGAAATTGCTTTTGATTGATTTTTTGTTTTTGTCATGTTTTTCTTTTTGTTCTCTGTATACTCTTACAAAAAAAATATGACTACTATTCTAGTAGTCACATTTTTTTTTTTCTCTGAAGGGGGGAGGAGTGTGACGACCCTGGGTTCTCCAGTGGAAACCAGAGGTCAAAATTGAGCTATTAAACTTCCTAAGTAGTACAGTTGGCGCATTTCGAATGGAAATTGTTTGTATCTTCCCTGCCAGACGTAAGACTATTATTGTTTCTCAAAGAGCATTTAAAGACTGAGCTGGGGGTTGATTATTAAATAATAATATAGGCACCAACGTTGCTTACTAATACTTTCTAATCATTCATAAAGTAACAATACGTTGCATAGGGGAAGATCTTTAATGTGCTTAGCTGCACGATCAATTAGGCTCCTCCCGGCACCACGATGAGGGAGGCAGCTGGTGGCTAGCTCGGGCTTCTCTGTGGCTGGTGTCGTGCGGTTAAGACCTACTCTGTGGCTGTATCCCTACTCTCCTTCCTTCTCCTCTTACTTATTTCCCTTACCTGAAGTTCCTGTATCCTTAAGCTAAGTACGGGGCATTAGTGAGTGTGCCTACTCTGGTAGTAACTATTGGTGAGACCTGGGGTTAGTATTTGCCAGTGTTTTGTTTACCCTAAGTGTTGTGTTTTGTATTAGGGTACCACATGGTCTCACTACCCTAAGCTGCATCCAGCTTCAGTGCTTATCCAGTAGTACTTTACCCTAGCTTGTTATTAGTGTAAACCTTGTATCCTGTCTATGTGGACCAAGGCTTTTAACGTAAGATAGTGTGGTAAAGTTATTATTATTATTGTTATTGGTGTGAGTGTATATGGGGGGTTGTTAAGGGGTTAATAAATAAGTACATGAATTACCGAGTATCTCTTCTTCCAAGGTGGGAGCGCAGTGATCAACCCTTAGACTAACATATATGGTCTTGTAGGAAGTTATTACTACTGTGGATAGTTTATTTTGGGGGCCGGGCCTTTTAGCTCTCCCATATTTGATACTCTTGTCTTCTAACTACCTTTACCCCTTAATATTACCAGAACCCCATAGAAGCCCCACTCATATCATTTGTAACAGTTGGCAGGACTGATATTGGTCTACAATTGTTGACAACAATGAGATCACCATTTTTATGGATTGGGGTCACTTTTTTTTTTTAATGTCATGAAAGGTTTGGAGTTCATTAAGTGATTTGTTGTATAGCAGTGTTACGAACCCGGATCCAGCGTTCGAGCACGGAGAAGTAACGACCACGCCATTTGTTGGCCAGCTCCCGAAACCCCCGCCAAACGGACGACGACACCTGGTGAGGACAAGGTGTACCAGCCACAAGGGCCAGTTTCCAGTCCCGATCAGCACTCTACACAGCCACCACTGACCTCTGGTGAGGTGATGCTCAGACTACAACGCCATCTATGGATTGGATATGTCGGGCGTTTGTATCTGAGCCTGTAAGCGAGGTGTATTAGTGTCCCAGTTATTGATGACGTGTCTGCTTACAGAGTCGACCTGGGACTACTGTGATGGGAGTCGAGTCAGTCTACCCGAGGCAGCCAGTCTCCATACCTTGAACCTTGCTGCAGCTGTTGTGAAGTCGTCCCCCCGGAGGAACACTGTGGTGTGTTAGCCTGCCAGTGGAGTGGCAGTAAAAGGATTTACCCGGGACCGACTGTTGGAGACGATCATCCACTGGGGTACTGAAGACAGGAGAGTGATTTGTGGTGTCACACGAGGCTTCTGTCTAGGGCGTTCCCCTTTTATCGTTCGTGGAGTGGCCGTACCAGCCTTGTTGGCTCAGAACCTGCCAGCAGACCAGCTGGACGTGTGGTTGACGGCCTCCACGGCGGTGCCCCCAGTGGACCTGTGTTTTGGCTGACCTGTGGCCCGGGTAGGCTCGGCATTCTCAGAGGACACGTCGTGAGGCCACGAAGAAAGCACCAAGGACTCAGCACCGAGAGTTGTGGCACCAGCGTCTTCAGCAGAAGACAACGATTATGGATTAATCCCCTTGTAGAGTGTTAATACCCCCCCCCCCTTGTGTAACCGTTTTATATATTATTTATTGGTGACGGACATTATATTATATTAAGTTTTTGCCTTTATTTCCCTTCCCCTTTAAGTTACTTGCGTCAAAGATCGCATCCCTTGAAAGCCACTGCTGGCTTGGGGTCGGATATAAGTAAGTAAGTAATTATCAAAAGAAGGCACCAAACCGGGAAGGCTATGTAGCACCATCAAATACGCAAAATAATCAGAGGGCGCTAAATATCACCAAGGATGCCAATACGAGAACAAAAACGCATAAGGCGAACGATATCAAAAGTATCCGAGTCACCAAGAATTCTATCGAGGGACAGGTGACCGCGAGGGGCGGTCGGAAAGCAAGACACACGCTCGTCCTGGAAGTCAGGACATTCAAGAAGGACATGCACGACCGTAAGAGGGACAATGCAACTA
Organism: Procambarus clarkii; assembly: GCF_040958095.1. NCBI lineage: Eukaryota > Metazoa > Arthropoda > Malacostraca > Decapoda > Cambaridae > Procambarus > Procambarus clarkii. The sequence continues at coordinate 45,613,061 of NC_091167.1, read as the reverse complement.
GGACAATAAGGAGCAGGGCGGCGCTCCATCAAGTGACCATGGGTTAAGCGAGTATGGCCAATACGCAACCTCGCTAGAGCTGTTTCCCACCGCCGGTTACGGTGGAAGGAGGACGGCCACGAGGAAACACAACATTTAAGAGTACGTAGCTTGTTACCAGTAACAGACAACCAAGAAGCCTGCCAACGGGTAAGGACTGAGGAATGGATAACCGGGTAAAAGTCGGAATACGGAATGCCTTTACGAGAGATGGGACAAGAGCGGACAGCTTCCTTAGCGGCAGCATCCGCACGCTCATTTAAAGACACGCCAATATGGCTGGGAACCCAACAAAACTCAACCGACTTAAATTTACTGTGAACGAGAAACAGCCAATGCTGGATCTCGACAACTACCGGATGAACTGGATTAAAGCACCCGAGAGCCATGAGGGCACTACGAGAGTCAACAACAACCACAAAGGAAGACTGACAACGAGAAAGCAGGAGAAGAAGAGCATAGAGAATAGCATAAAGTTCCGCTGTAAGGATGCTAGTCTCCGGAGGCAAGCGACACATATAAGTGCGATCAGGAAAAACAACAGAGTAGCCAACACCGTCCGCTGACTTAGACCCATCGGTGAAGACAGAAACGGAGCGGGAGTGAGAAGAAAAGTGCTCGAGGAAAAGGCGTTTTAGAACTGTAGGAGGGGTAAAAGCTTTAGTGATACGAGTCAAGGATGTACAAAACCGCGGAAGAGGGACCCTCCACGGGGGCAAAGAAGGAACAACACGAGGAGAAACATCAGAAATACGAACGGAGAGAGAATCCTGCAGGCGAGATAACCGGACAGAAAGAGGGAGGTGGTGAAGAGGAACAGGAACCGCAGGAGGGGTAAAAGTTAAAGCACGACAGAGACGAGAGGAAGGATGTTGCAAGGACCGCGCAAAATAGCGAAGACAGTAGCGATCACGGCGGTCCTGGAGAGACAGGAAGCCAGTGTCAACATACAAGCTAAGGACGGGAGTCGAACGAAAGGCACCAGAACTGAGGCGCAACCCAGTATGGTGCAAAGCATCAAGACGGCGAAGAGTAGAAGGAGAAGCAGACGAGTAAGCAGGGCAACCATAATCGAGCTTAGACAGGACGAGAGAGGAATGTAAAGCAAGGAGAGTGCGCCTATCTGCCCCCCAAGAAGTATGGGACAAGACCCGAAGGAGGGTAAGGGACTTAGAGCACTCAACACGGAGGTAAGAGATATGGGGAGACCAAGACAAACGAGTGTCAAGGAATAACCCCAAAAGCTTCGCGGAATCTTTGTATTCAAGGGGATGACCATAAAGTGACAAAGAGGGACGAAGAACAACCCGTTTCCGCGTAAAAGTCATGGCACAAGTCTTAGAAGTAGAGAACTTGAAGCCATGACCTGTGGCCCAAGACGACACGGCATCAATCGCAAGTTGAAGCCGGCGTTGAAGGAGAGGCGAATCATCACCCTGACAACAAAGGGTAAGATCATCGACATAGAGAGCGGAGAAGACACCAGAAGGAAGAGAGGAAAGAAGACCATTGAGGGCAACCAGAAAAAGAGTAGTGCTCAGAACACTACCCTGGGGCACACCTTCGTATTGCTGAAAAGGGGGAGAGAGAGCGGTACCAAGGCGCACCCGAAAGGAACGACGAGAGAGGAAGCTGCGGAGAAAGAGAGGGAGATGACCACGAAGGCCAAAAGAATGAAGTTGAGATAGGATATGATAACGCCAAGTGGTGTCGTAAGCCTTTTCTAGGTCAAAAAGGACGGCAACAACGGAGGTCTTCGCAGCAAAAGCAGTACGTATATAGACCTCCAAGTTCACCAGGACATCTGTCGTGCTGCGGCACTTGCGGAAACCAAATTGAGAAGGGGAGAGGAGGTGATGGTGTTCCAGGAACCACATCAGACGAACGTTAACCATACGTTCAAAGAGTTTGCAGACACAACTTGTGAGAGCAATAGGGCGAAAGTCCTTAGGGGAAGTACCCAGAGACCCTGGTTTGCGAACAGGGAGGACAACGGCATCGAGCCAGTCCTCAGGGACTGACGACGACTCCCAGATCCGATTATACAGACTCAGTAAATACTGAGACGTGCTCGGAGGGAGATGACGAAGCATCTCATAATGAATACCATCGGAGCCCGCCGCCGTAGAACCGCAGAGGGCCAGGGCAGAACGAAGTTCAGAGAGAGAGAAGGGATCATTATAGGGAAGCTGAAGATGAGTGCAGAAATCTAAAGGACGAGACTCAAGGACAGGTTTACGAAGAAGGAAAGATTGGGGAAGATGAAGACCAGAGCTAACAGAAGAAAAGTGGGAACCCAGTTCGGAAGCGACCTGCAACGGGTCCGCCACAAGAGTATCATGGAGGTGAAGGACCGGTGAAACATCGGGAACGAACTTACCCGCTATCTTGCGGATACGCTTCCAGATCTGGGCCAGAGGGGTTTCGGACGTAATTGTCGAGACATAAGATGCCCAACATTCACGTTTAGCCGTACGGATGGCCCTACGGGCCACCGCACTCGCTTTCCGAAAGAAAAGAAAAGAATCGGTCGTCTGCCTACGGCGGTGCTTCTTCCAGGCTGCACGCTTACAGCGGACAGCCCGAGCACAGTCCGCATTCCACCAGGGAACGCACTTCCGTGGACCCCGAGAGGAAGAGCGAGGAATAGAGCGGAGGGCAGCGTCGAAGACAGTGTCATGAAAAAGGAGGAGAGCGCGAGAGAGGGGCAGAAGGGAGAGGTCAGAGAGAGTAGCACTGAGGGAAAACAGGGTCCAGTCCGCCTTAGCAAACTGCCACCTAGGGAAAGAGAGGGAAGGGCGAAAAGAGAAAAAGGAAACAAGGATGGGGAAATGATCACTTCCATGGAGGTCATCAAGAACCTGCCATGTGAAATCTAAGTAAAGAGAAGAAGAGCAGAGAGAAAGATCAAGACAAGAAAGGGTGCGAGTTCGAGAGTCCAAATGAGTGGGCTCACCAGAATTCAGAAGAGACAGGGAAGAAGAGAGGAGAAACGGCTCAAGGAGGCGACCCCGGGTATTCGTCAGAACGTCACCCCAAAGAGAATGACGACAATTGAAGTCACCCAGCAGGAGCACAGGCTCCGGCAAGGAGTCTAGGAGGTGTTTCAAATCAGGAAGAGAGAGCGGGACACTCGGGGGGAGATAAATGGAACAAACTGTGTACCATTTCCCCACAAAGATACGAGCAGCAGAACAATGGAGAGGCGAAGGAAAAAGTAAAGGAACAAAGGGAACATCAGCCCGAATCAAGAGAGCAGAAGAATTAGAAGCCCCAGCAATGGCTGGGGGGGGGGAGAGAAAGGAATAGCCACGAAAACGACCAGGACGAGCACCAAGCATCGGCTCCTGGAGACAGACACAAAGGGGCGAAAACCGCGAAACCAGAAGTTGGAGTTCGAGGAAATTGGCGTAATAACCTCGAACGTTCCATTGAAGAATGGACAACGACGAGAAGAGAAAGGACAAAAACAGAGAAGAAGGAAGAAACAAAGGCGAAAGACCAACAGAGCACGTTAAAGAATATCAGGGTCGGGATCAGGGTCAGCAAAGTCAGGGTTAGGGGGCATGGGTAAACTGAGCAAAGACGGAGGGAAGGAAACGGGAGAACAGATCAGAGGAGGGCGGGCAGGGTCCGGAGGAGGAGGAGGAGGAGGAGGAGGAGACAACGGAGAGGAGCAGTCAAGGACAGCAGCAGGAAGAGGGGGAGTAGAAAGAGAGGAGCGCACCCCAGCAAGAGCAGCAACCGAAAGGGAAGCAGGGGCCAAAGAAACCTCCATAGCAGGAACAGGGGGCGCAAGCACTGAAACGGGAGTGGAAGGAGCAACAGAGCCAGAAGGAGGAGCTGAGGAAGAAAGCGAAGCCTTCTTACCCGCCGGGGAAGAGGAAGGAGAGGAGCCAGGCTTACGCTTCTGACTTAAAGAGACCGGTGTCCCAGCAACTACGTACCGGGCAACGGATTCCAGTGTCTCAACAGGAGAAGCCGAACGAGAGCACACACGACGGCCGTTAGGAGAGCGATGGACATCCGCCCGCACCGACAGGCGGCGGGGAGAGCCGATAGATGGAGGAAGAGGATGGGAAGGAGGATCGGAGGGGGACGAGGAAGGAGACACAGAAGACACGACAGACCGGGTAGAAGAAAGGGGAACCCCAGACAGAGGACCAGGAGGAGGATCCTTCGGGAGAGAACCCAAAGGGACAGAGGAGGGGGCAGTGGGCGCATCAGGGTCCAAGGCCTGGAAACGGTTGTGAGTCTGAGGAAGGCGGGAAGGACGAGGAGAGGAAGAGCGCAACACGCGAGCATAAGAGATATTAGCATAAGGCGGGAGCCGGCGAACCTGGCGCCTCGCCTCAGGAAAAGATAAACGCTCCCGGTGCTTCAAGTTGAGGACGGCTGCCTCAAGCTTGTAATGGACACACGCACGGGAGAAGGTAGGATGGGCCTCACCGCAGTTGAGGCAACGAGCCTGGGGAGAAGCGCACTCTGACTTAGAGTGACCTTCGCCACCACACAAAGGACAGAGAGAGACAGTCCCGGAGCAGCGGAGGGCACCATGCCCAAACCTCCAGCACTTGTTGCAGAGCCGAGGAGAAGGAATGTACTCCTGGACAGAGCACCTGGCACCAGCAAGAATGACAGAGGGTGGAAGGGTCCTACCATCAAAGGTAATCTTCACAACCCGGAGGGGTTGACGGCGACTACCACGAGGGGGACGAGTAAACGTGTCCACCTGGAGAATAGAATGGCCCTGGGCAGCGAGGATATGTCGAATATCGTCGTGGCAGTCGCGTAGGTCCCGAACACCGGTCGCAACATGGGGCGGGAGCAAAATAGTGCCAACACTGGCATTCAACTGGACGTTCTTCGAGACCCGAACGGGGGTCTCGCCAAGGCAGGATAAGGCAGCCAAGCGGGAAGCAGCATCCTGAGAAGGAGCAGCAACGACACGCGTACCGAGACGAGTGGGGTTAAAAGTAATGGAGGCATCCACGGAATCAATGAGATGTCGATGAAGGGAGAAATCGTCAGGAGGCGCAGAATCAAGAGGGAGGAGATCAAAATATTTGGCCCACGAAGCGGGACCAAACAAGGCTTGATAGGTAGCAGAACTGGAAGGAATCGAGCGAGGGCGGCCGTGACGAGAACGGCGGTGAGAACCCCCAGAGAGAGAGGGGTTAAAAGGCGCAGTAGTAACAACTAGAGAAGGAGCCGCGCCAGGGGACGAGGTAGTCACCACTGGGGGCTTGGGGCTCGACCCAACCACAGAGGAGGGAGGGGAGCCAGGGGAAGGAGTCAGAGAGGCCAAAGGAGGAGCAAGGTCGGGGCCCAATGCAGCGGAGGCTACAGAGCCCGGTCTTCCAATACGGACCGACTCAGGGGCTTGGTCGCCCACCCCACGAGCCTGAAAAGGTAAGCCAGAAGCAGCCGAAACAGGGGTTATCATCTTGACGAAATTACGAATTCACTCACGAATGTGCCCCCACACCCACCATGGAGCCACAATTAGAGGCAGGACACCCAACAAGAAGCTATCGCCGATCTTGTCGGGGCCTCCTAGGGGTGCGTCGTGAGTATACGCCCCACAAACGCCACCTTAAGAAACCGACAGTCCGTCGAGATCGGGTTCAGTGACGAAGTGGGGATTGACAATAAAAGGTTCCCCTCGCTCTCGACGTCGGGTACTGCAGTTCTACGGGTGCAAGAGTATGCCTCCTCAAGCACCCGGGCGTCAAAGTAGAAGAAGTCCAAGGGAAGAACCAGAACGAGCAAAAGGTCGGCAGGAAACGGCAAGCAGATAGGAGAAGAGGGGGGAGAAAAACGAAACAGAAGGAAAAGGAAAAGATGCCCAGCAGAATTGGAGAGGACGGCAGCAGGAGCACAAGGCTAGAAAAGGACAGAGGACTGTCCCAAGGAGCATCACACTCCGGCAGCCGCCCACTAAGCCCCCAGACGGCGACAACGAGCTGAGCGGGGAGGGGGGGGGGTCGGATATAACTTCCTCTAACAACATCAGAGTAAGAACCCCGTTGCGTCCCGAGAGGGCCGTAACAAGCAGTGCAATGACCGGAGCTAAAAATCTAGAGACTTTTTTGTAAATAAGAGTTGGTATCTCAGCAAGAGCACATGGCTGTTTTAAGAGAAAGGTTTATATCACTAACGTCAGAGGAATTAGTGGGAGTCATAATATTGATATAATAAATTGTAAATAAAATATAGTCATAAGTACTAAATTGGGTGAGGTAGCACTCACTACCTACCACTACTGGTGGTAACTAAATAATAAACATATAATTCATATCCAGAGTCGGATTAATATATTTGCTCGAGTCAGGGAAATATTATTGCCAGAGTCAGACTAATATAACTGCCAGAGCTGCTTTAGATTCAGCTTTAGATTTATGTTATTGTTGTTTGGGAGAGAGTTATTTAGAACGAAATGTTCATGTAGCATGGGCTATAGCCCATAAAATATTTGATTGTTTAATGATTAATAAAAATTAAGCCATGGCACAGGCATGAATAGCCCATAAGTGGAGGTTCTTTAGTGATATTACCAGTACCAATAGCTGATACTAGAGATTCGTGAATGGATGGGAATCTTCGTGGTGGATTTCAGGCACTGAGGGCTGGCTGTACCAGTAATAGAGCATGTGGTAACGTTAATGTAGACTTCTAGGTCTTGCGTTTTTTCTTTAGCTGAAACTTGTGGAAGGTTGACATGGCCATGCTGTCGCTGAAGTTTGGTGAGGAGGTCTTGTACCGAGTAGGCGTCAAATTTGTGCTGCGGCGATGCAACTCCTACTAAGATTTACTCGTCCGAGTCCTTGCCATCAGTATTTGGTGGTTTTGTCTTTGGTCTCTGAGCCTGAGGTAAGCTTAGGTGTTGTGGATTACTGGTAGAAGCTATTTCACAAGCGGTGGTGGTGCTATTAGTATTTGTAGACAGAATGTCTGCTAGTGCATCTGCTGAGATGGTGATGGTATGAGTGTTGGGAGCTGAAGCAAGAAATACATCTCTTTGTGCTGCCCTGGTCTTGGGTGATTCTGGAGTCTGTTGAGATCGACCTCCAGGTCGTCCTGGTGGCGGTCTCCTGAGTGGTAGTGGAAGCAGGGAGACTTGCGTCAGGGGTGATGATGGAATCCAAGCCATTGGCTTGGTACAGTGAATAGAGTTTCTTGACGATTCGTTGATTGGTCCAGCAAGCCTCTCCGCTAGTCGAACAAGTAAGTAATTATCAAAAGAAGGCACCAAACCGGGAAGGCTATGTAGCACCATCAAATGCGCAGAATAATCAGAGGACGCTAAATATCACCAAGGATGCCAATACGAGAACAAAAACGCATAAGGCGAACGATATCAAAAGTATCCGAGTCACCAAGAATTCTATTGAGGGACAGGTGACCGCGAGGGGTGGTCGGAAAGATACACACGCTCGTCCTAGAAGTCAGGACATTCAAGGACATGCACGACCGTAAGAGGGACAATGCAACTAGGACAATAAGGAGCAGGGCGACGCTCCATCAAGTGACCATGGGTTAAGCAGGTATGGCCAATACGCAACCTCGCCAGAGCTGTGTCCCATCGCTGGTTACGGTGGTAGGAGGACGGCCACGAGGAAACACAACACTTAAGAGTACGTAGTTTGTTACCAGTAACAGACGACCAAGAAGCCTGCCAACAGGTAAGGACGGAGGAATGGATAACCGGGTAAAAGTCGGAACATGGAATACCTTTACGAGAGATGGGACAAGAGCGGACAGCTTCCTTGGCGGCAGCATCCGCACGCTCATTTAAAGACACACCAATATGGCTGGGAACCCAACAAAACTCAACCGACTTAAATTTACTGTGAACAAGAAACAGCCAATGCTGGATCTCGACAACTACTGGATGAACCGGATTAAAGGACCCGAGAGCCATGAGGGCACTACAAGAGTCAACAACAACTACAAAGGAAGACTGACAACGAGAAAGCAGGAGACGAAGAGCATAGAGAATAGCATAAAGCTCCGCTGTAAAGATGCTAGTCTCCGGAGGTAAGCGACACATAAGTGCGATCAGGAAAAACAACAGAGTAGCCAACACCGTCTGCAGACTTAGACCCATTGGTGAAGACAGAAACGGAGCGGGAGTGAGAAGAAAAGTGTTCAAGGAAAAGGCGTTTTAGAACCGTAGGAGGGGTAAAAGCTTTAGTGATACGGGTCAAGGATGTACAAAACCGCGGAAGAGGGACTCTCCACGGGGGCAAAGAAGGAACAGCACGAGGAGAAACATTAGAAATACGAACAGAAAGAGAATCCTGTAGGCAAGATAACCGGACAGAAAGAGGGAGGTGGTGAAGAGGAACAGGAACCGCAGGAGGGGTAAAAGTTAAAGCACGACAGAGGCAAGAGGAAGGATGTTGTAAGGACCGCGCAAGATAGCGAAGACAGTAGCGATCACGGCGGTCCTGGAGAGACAGGAAGCCAGTGTCAACATACAAGCTGAGGATGGGAGTCGAACGAAAGGCACCAAAACTGAACAGGAACCGCAGGAGGGGTAAAAGTTAAAGCACGACAGAGGCAAGAGGAAGGATGTTGTAAGGACCGCGCAAGATAGCGAAGACAGTAGCGATCACGGCGGTCCTGGAGAGACAGGAAGCCAGTGTCAACATACAAGCTGAGGATGGGAGTCGAACGAAAGGCACCAAAACTGAGGCGCAACCCAGTATGGTGCAAAGCATCAAGACGGCGAAGAGTAGAAGGAGAAGCAGACGAGTAAGCAGGGCAACCATAATCGAGCTTAGACAGGACGAGAGAAGAATGTAAAGCAAGGAGAGTGCGCCTATCTGCCCCACAAGAAGTATGGGACAAGACTCGAAGGAAGGTAAGGGCCTTAGAGCACTCAACATGGAGGTAAGAGATATGGGGAGACCAAGACAAACGAGTGTCAAAGAATAACCCCAAAAGCTTCCCGGAATCTTTGTACTCAAGAGGATGACCATAAAGTGACAAAGAGAGACGAAGAACGACCCGTTTCCGCGTAAAAGTCATGGCACAAGTCTTAGAAGTAGAGAACTTGAAGCCATGATTGGTAGCCCAAGACGACACGGCATCAATTGCAAGTTGAAGCCGGCGCTGAAGGAGAGGCGAATCATCACCCTGACAGAAAAGGGCAAGATCATTGACATAGAGAGCGGAGAAGACACCTGAAGGAAGAGAGGAAAGAAGACCATTGAGGGCAACCAGAAATAGAGTAGTGCTCAGAACACTACCCTGGGGCACACCTTCGTATTGCTGAAAAGAAGCAGAGAGAGCGGTACCAAGGCGCACCCGAAAGGAATGACGAGAGAGGAAGCTGCGGAGAAAGAGAAGGAGATGACCACGAAGGCCAAAAGAATGAAGTCGAGATAGAATATGATATCGCCAAGTGGTGTCGTAAGCCTTTTCCAGGTCAAAAAAGACGGCAACAACGGAGGTCTTCGCAGCAAAAGCAGTACGAATATAGACCTCCAAGTTCACCAGGACATCTGTCGTGCTGCGGCACTTGCGGAAACCAAATTGAGAAAGGGAGAGGAGGTGATGGTGTTCCAGGAACCACATCAGACGAACGTTAACCATACATTCAAAGAGTTTGCAGACACAACTTGTGAGAGCAGTAGGGCGAAAGTCCTTAGGAGAAGTACCCAGAGACCCCGATTTGCGAACAGGAAGGACAACGGCATCGAGCCATTCCTCAGGAATTGACGACGACTCCCAAATCCGATTATACAGACTCAGTAAATACCGAGACGTGCACGGAGGGAGATGGCGAAGCATCTCATAATGAATACCATCGGAGCCCGCCGCCGTAGAACCGTAGAGGGCCAGGGCAGAACGAAGTTCAGAGAGAGAAGGGATCATTATAGGGAAGCTGAAGACGAGTGCAGAAATCTAAAGGACGAGATTCAAGGACAGGTTTACGAAGAAGGAAAGATTGGGGAAGATGAAGACCAGAGCTAACAGAAGAAAAGTGGGAACCCAGTTCGGAAGCGACCTGCAACGGGTCCGCCACAAGAGTATCATGGAGGTGAAGGACTGGTGAAACATCGGGAACGAACTTACCCGCTATCTTGCGGATACGCTTCCAGATCTGGGGCAGAGGAGTTTCGGACGTAATTGTTGAGACATAAGATGCCCAACATTCCCGTTTAGCCGTACGGATGGCCCTACGGGCCACCGCACTCGCTTTCCGAAAGAAAAGAAAAGAATCGGTCGTCTGCCTACGGCGGTGCCTCTTCCAGGCTGCACGCTTACAGCGGACAGCCCGAGCACAGTCCACATTCCACCAGGGAACGCACTTCCGCGGACCCCGAGAGGAAGAGCGAGGAATAGAGCGGAGGGCAGCGTTGAAGACAGTGTCATGAAAAAGGAGGAGAGCGCGAGAGAGGCAGAAGGGAGAGGTCAGAGAGAGCAGCACTGAGGGTAAATAGGGTCCAGTCTGCCTTAGCAAACTGCCACCTAGGGAAAGGGAGGGAAGGGCGAAAAGAGAAAAAGGAAACAAGGATGGGGAAATGATCACTTCCATGGAGGTCATCAAGAACCTGCCACGTGAAATATAAGTAAAGAGAAGAAGAGCAGAGAGAAAGATCAAGACAAGAAAGGGTGCGAGTCCGAGAGTCCAAATGAGTGGGCTCACCAGAATTCAGAAGAGATAGGGAAGAAGAGAGGAGAAACGGCTCAAGGAGGCGACCCCGGGTATTCGTCAGAACGTCACCCCAAAGGGAATGACGACAATTGAAGTCACCCAGCAGGAGCACAGGCTCCGGCAAGGAGTCCAAGAGGTGTTTCAAATCAGGAAGAGAGAGCAGGACACTCGGGGGGAGATAAATGGAACAAACTGTGTACTATTTCCCCACAAAGATACGAGCAGCAGAACAATGGAGAGGCGAAGGAAAAAGTAAAGGAACAAAGGGAACATCAGCACGAATCAAGAGAGCAGAAGAATTAGAAGCCCCAGCAATGGCTGGGGGGGAGGGGTGTGGAGAGAAAGGAATAGCCACGAAAACGACCAGGACGAGCACCAAGCATTGGCTCCTGGAGACAGACACAAAGGGGCGAAAACCGCGAAATCAGAAGTTGGAGTTCGAGGAAATTGGCATAATAACCCCGAACGTTCCATTGAAGAATGGACAACGACGAGAAGAGAAAGGACAAAACCAGAGAACAAGGAAGAAACCAAGGCGAAAGAGCAACAGAGCACGTTAAAGAATATCAGGGTCGGGATCAGGGTCAGCAAAGTCAGGGTTAGAGGGCATGGGTAAACTGAGCAAAGACGGAGGGATGGAAACGGGTGAACAGATCAGAGGTGGGCGGGCGGGGTCCGGAGGAGGAGGAGGAAGAGGAGGAGACAACGGAGAGGAGCAGTCAAGGACAGCAGCAGGAAGAGGGGGAGTAGAAAGAGGGGAGCGCACCTCAGCAAGAGCAGCAACCGAAAGGGAAGCAGGGGCCAAAGAAACCTCCATAGCAGGAACAGGGGGCGCAATCACTGAAACGGGAGGGGAAGGAGCAACAGAACCAGACGTAGGAGCCGAGGAAGAAAGCGAAGCCTTCTTACCCGCCGGGGAAGAGGAAGGAGAGGAGCCAGGCTTACGCTTCTGACTTAAAGAGACCGGTGTCCCAGCAACTACGTACCGGGCTACGGATTCCAGTGTCTCAACAGGAGAAGCCGAACGAGAGCACACACGACGGCCGTTAGGAGAGCGATGGACATCCGCCCGCACCGACAGGCGGTGGGGAGAGCCGATAGGTGGAGGAAGAGGATGGGAAGGAGGATCGGAGGGGGACGAGGAAGAAGACACAGGAGACACGACAGACCGGGTAGAAGGAAGGGGAACCCCGGACAGAGGACCAGGAGGAGGATCCTCCGGGAGAGAACCCAAAGGAACAGAGGAGGGGGTAGTGGGCGCATCAGGGTCCAAGGCCCGGAAACGGTTGTGAGTCTGAGGAAGGCGGGAAGGACGAGGAGAGGAAGAGCGCAACACGTGAGCATAAGAGATATTAGCATAAGGCGGGAGCCGGCGAACCTGGCGTCTCGCCTCAGGAAAAGATAAACGCCCCCGGTGCTTCAAGTTGAGGACGGCTGCCTCAAGCTTGTAATGGACACACGCACGGGAGAAGGTAGGATGGGCCTCACCGTAGTTGAGGCAACGAGCCTGGGGAGAAATGCACTCCGACTTAGAGTGACCTTTGCCACCACACAAAGGACAGAGAGAGACAGTCCCGGAGCAATGGAGGGCACCATGCCCAAACCTCCAGCACTTGTTGCAGAGCCGAGGAGAAGGAATGTACTCCTGGACAGAGCACCTGGCACCAGCAAGAATGACAGAGGGTGGAAGGGTCCTTCCATCAAAGGTAATCTTCACAACCCGGAGGGGTTGACGGCGACTACCACGAGGGGGACGAGTAAACGTGTCCACCTGGAGAATAGAATGGCCCTGGGCAGCGAGGATATGTCGAATATCGTCGTGGCAGTCGCGCAGGTCCCGAACACCGGTCGCAACATGGGGCGGGAGCAAAATAGTGCCAACACTGGCATTCAACTGAGCGTTCTTCGAGACCCGAACAGGGGTCTCGCCAAGGCAGGATAAGGTAGCCAAGCGGGAAGCAGCATCCTGAGAAGGAGCAGCAACGACACGTGTACCGAGACGAGTGGGGTTGAAAGTAATGGAGGCATCCACGGAATCAATGAGATGTCGATGGAGGGAGAAATCGTCAGGAGGCGCAGAATCAAGAGGGAGGAGATCAAAATATTTGGCCCACGAAGCGGGACCAAACAAGGCTTGATAGGTAGCAGAACTGGAAGGAATCGAGCGAGGGCGGCCGTGACGAGGACGGTGGTGAGAACCCCCAGAGAGGGGTGAAAAGGCGCAGTAGTTACAACTAGAGAAGGAGCCGCGCCAGGGGACAAGGTAGTCACCACTGGGGGCCTGGGGCTCGACCCAACCACAGAGGAGGGAGGGGAGCCAGGGGAAGGAGTCAGAGAGCCCAAAGGAGGAGCAAGGTCGGGGCCCAATGCAGCGGAGGCTACAGAGCCCGGTCTTCCAATACGGACCGACTTGGGGGCTTGGTCGCCCACCCCACGAGCCTGAGAAGGTACACCAGAAGCAGCCGAAACAGGGGTTATCATCATTACGAGAAGAAGAATTCATTCACGAATGTGCCCCCACACCCACCATGAAGCCACAATTAGAGGCAGGACACCCAACAAGAAGCTATAGCCGATCTTGCCGGGGCCTCCTAGGGGTGCGTCGTGAGTATACGCCCCACAAACGCCACCTTAAGAAACCGACAGTCCGTCGAGATCGGGTTCAGTGACGAAAGGGGGATTGACAATAAAAGGTTCCCCTCGCTCTCGACGTCGGGTACTACAGTTCTACGGGTGCAAGAGTATGCCTCCTCAAGCACCCGGGCGTCAAAATAGAAGAAGTCCAAGGGAAGAACCAGAACGAACAAAAGGTCGGCAGGAAACGGCAAGCAGATAGGAGAAGAGTGGGAAGAAAAACGAAACAGAAGGAAAAGGAAAAGATGCCCAGCAGAATTGGAGAGGACGGCAGCAGGAGCACAAGGCTAGAAAAGGACAGAGGACTGTCCCAAGGAGCATCACACTCCGGCAGCCGTCCACTAAGCCCCCACACGGCGACAACGAGCTGAGCGGGGAGGGGGCAGGATGGTCAAAGGAGGAGCAAAGGTCAGGGCCCAACGCAGCAGAGGCTACAGAGCCCCGTCTTCCAAGACAGGCCGACTCGGGGGCTTGGTCGCCCAGCCCACGAGCCCGAGAGGGTACAACAAACATTTGACGACATAGGTACGAAAAGTGATAAATTCATCCACGAATGTGCCCCCCATACCCACCATGAAGCCACAATTAGAGGCAGGACACCCAACAGGAAGCTATCGCCGATCATGCCGGGGGCCCCCTAGGGGTGCGTCGTGAGTATACGCCCCACAAACGCCACCTTAAGAACCGTCTGTCCATCGAGATCGGGTTCAGCGACGAAAGGGGGATTGACAATAAAAGGTTTCCTTCGCTCGAGACGTTGGGTACTACAGTTCTACGGGTGCAAAAGTATGCCTCCTCAAGCACCCGGGCGTCAAAATAGAAGAAGTCCAAAGAAATAATCCAAAACAAGCAATAGGTCGGAAGGAAACGACAATCAGATAGGAGAAGAGGGGGGAAGAAAAACGAAACAATGAAAAGGAAAAGCGAGCCGGCACAATTAGAGAAGACAGCAGCAGGACGCTAGTCGAACAAGACTAGGGATAATGCCTGCATGTGATGCAAGGGACTGAGGGTACCGATTTGTTCTTAGGTCCCCAGTGTGGAGGTCGGGCGGCCTGTTGGGAGGAGCTACTGTTTGGTAGGACTGGAATGTCTCCTGGTAGGTAGGTGGGAACCGAGGTGCTGGGTTTGAAAGTAGAAGGTTTGGCTTTATTGGAGTCTCCGTGGATCCTAATGATTTCCTGTCTGCGAAGGTAGTCATGGAAAACTGCAGGGTAATCGCCGTTGCAGTGCAAGCTGCAATGGGTTTTTGACTTTCAGAAGAAGTAATAATGATCTTAGACACAATGGCAGCACTTATAGACGAGGTGCTGACACCCCATCAGCAGGTAAGAGATTTGATTGAAGAAGATAATTTAAGCTACCCAAGAGGTAGCACGGGCATGAATAGCCCGTAATAAAAGATTTAGATTCATATTGGTTTTATTCTGCTGGGAGGTCAGGTACATGAGGTCAATAGCCTATACATTGAAAGATTAGTCAAATGTGGTGGGCATGGCTCTTTGGATGGTATCTTCCCGTTACGGTCTTTCTCTTAATCTTATGGCGAGAGGAGTGAATAGCTCCTTTATTAGAGTATTTATGGTGGGTTCTTCAACTTCATGTGAAAGTTTAAGAGTTTGTAATCGTATATCTTGGGTTTTGTGTAATATACACGTTTTTTCATTCAGCATTTCCTCTTGTTAGGGTGATGTTATGGGCTTATCTCTTGTGATTTTTACGGTCATCTGATTGAAAAAGATTGATTAAACGCCTTGCGAGCTGCGTCGACGCCATACCTATGCACTTAGATTAAAGGGTACATCCTTCCGGGGGGGGGGGGGGAGGGTGGTAGAGGTGTACATAGATTCCACGTTCGTATGCAGTAAAGGATTCTCAGTCGGACTCTAGCTGGTTTTAATGAGACAGTAACAGAGTTCTTTTTGCTTAATGGGCCTCAGAGCCTCTTCTACTGTGATCCCACCCTATGTCAATGGAAAGTTTCAAGAATTGGTGGTAGCAAGTAATTGTGCAAGGAATAAAAGGGGAGGGGGTAAACAAGACTAAATAACACCTTCACCAATATATTATCTCATTACTACACATATATACACAGTTTCTCTTTCACACAGGACACTTTAATATATCTGCCGTATTCTTCAAATCCCGGGGAGTCCATTATCTTCAAGTATATGTCGTCCATGTCCAATGGTCATCACCGGCGAGCTCATCGCACTGAACATGGGGCCAGTCCACACACTGTATCGTCATGACGTCCTAATACCCCACATCAGTTCTCCTGAAACACACTGGCAGAGGTCTTCAGCAACACGCTGACAGGGGTCACAAGTAATACGTCCAGAGGTTTCCACTGGACGAGGTTTCCCTGGCAGACGTTTCCCTGGCAGAGGTTTCCCTGGCAGAGGTATCCATCAAACACACTGGCAGTACTTCCCACAGACGGCCAGTACTTTCGTCTTCTAACTCTTCATGGCCAAATCCTTGGTACGTCGATCCACGCAGTATCACTGCTCATGTACAACAGCCAATACACTGTCTACTTCCGACGGCGGCCACTTGTCCTAGCAGGATACAAGTCAGGCGTTCTGGACTGTATAATGTGAACTACCTTCCTACCTCAATAGACTCTCCACGTCACCTCTGAGGACAAAATAGTCATTAGCCGAACAGAAAGTATACACGGAGAGTATGAGATTGTAGCTTTTCACTGGGGAACAGAAAATATGATTTAATGCACACTCTAGATGGCGTTGATATCGTTACTCCTCTCTCCAGAGGTCGTCATCATCGACCTCACCTCCTAACTGAGCTATGAAACAGGAGCTGTTCAAGGACGTCACTCCTCAGTCAAAAGATGGCGGTGTATTCGTCTCACCTAATGTCTTGAGTTGGAGTGCAGGTCCATAGATGGCGTCGATATCAACACAGATCACTCCATAGAAAGCGTTGATATCGTAACACTTGTTATATATACTGATTTTTTTTTTTTTCTGTTTAGCAGGGATAATCCTGCGCGGGCCCTAAGCCTCTGGCTGGCCCACTAAGTGATGCTCGTTTCTGTTTTACCTGGGCGGAGGATGAGTATGTATGACTCGTATGGTCGCTTCAGTAAGATTGTGCCATATGTGTTTAACAACTTCCTCTGCTCTGTTGAATCGAAGGTGAAATCTTAACGGGTTTGTAACTGTGCACTGTGTCAGATAATGTTCCAGTGGTCTGTCGGGCATTTCTCCACAGTGTTGACATTTCCTCTCACCTTCCGGAACCTGTAAGCCTATTTCCCATGCACATGGGTATCCAAGCCTGATGCGATGTAAGTGCACTTCTGTTGTTCTACTGCCCCCGTTCATCAAACTAAGTGGTTCGTAGTTGGTTGAATTCTTGTACCAACCCGCAGATCCTGATGTTGCAACTGCTGTGTTGTGGTCACTGTACATCTTTCGCATTGCTCTGTTTCGAATCACTTTCTTCATCTGGGAGAGACTCTGTGGTATGTAAATGTCTACATTCCTCCTCTTAGTAGCAAGTTTTGCAGCTTCATCTGCAATGTCATTACCTAATAGTCCCACATGACTTGGCACCCAGTTGATAAGCACCCGTCGGCCTTGTCGTTGGAGTGTGTGCATGAATGATAAGACATTGGTGATCAGATGGATGTTATCACATATGTGTTCCTGTTGCAAGGTTTCAATGGCGGTTCTCGAATCTGTATGGATGATAACATGTTGGCGGTGTTCAGCAAGAGCATGTTCCAAAGCCTTTTGAATGGCTAGCATCTCAGTCTGTAAAGTCGAACACCCATTTGAGAGCCTCCAACTATATACAGAGTTTCCTGCTTTAACTGCAGCTCTGGTTTCCTGTCCCTGCTGGTCTACTGACCCATCCGTGAAGTAAGTGAAGCTGTCGGATGCCATGTTTGCTTCTATATGCATCTGTGCAAAGTGACGGAGCAGATGAGGATGTGTCTGGTTCTTCTTTCCGTCAAGAGCCATAATCTGAAAGTCTGCTGGCAGAGATTCCCAAGGGGCTTGTATAACAAAGTCTGCATGTATGTCGTCGACACCCCTCTCAGTGACTGTGTTTGCCATATCGAACGTATCGATGGCGTTTATCGCACAATGGGTCCACCTGTTGCCATTGGAGGCTCTTCTGTCCAGAGTAAGTGCTCCAGTGATCATATCTTTAAGTGAACTGATTCTAGGTCTAGTCAATATCTTGGTCAGCATGCACGCAGCAATCCCCTTTACCCTTATTTCAATCGACGTTAGCTTTGTCTCTAGTCTTAGGTTCAGGATTTTAGTCCATCTGGGAGCACCTGTTATGACTCGCAATGGATCATTTTGAAGAACCTCAACGTTTGCCCACTGACCAGGAGAAAGAGTGAGTAAGGCAGGTGCTGCATAATCAACCAGGGAACGAACGGCGCGTATGTAAAACATTCTCAACACTCTGTGTCCCACTCCTAGACGGGGCCCTGTGATTGCTCTCATTATATTTATTCGTGACTTTGCTTTCTCCTTTAGATATTGAATTTGCTTATTGAATGTCATTTTAAAATCAATCCACACTCCGAGATATCGATATTGTGTAACCCACTGAAGGTTAATGTCCTGAATGCGTAGGTGCCTGTCTGGAGCCTTGCCACCTAGTCTCATCGCCTTAGACTTCTGTGCAGATAGTTTTAGCCCTAAAACACTGCATTCAGATGTCACTTGATCTAAAGCACCTTGAGCTTTATTTAGAAGTGAAGGACCCGTAACGACTAATGCTAGATCATCAGCATAGCTTAGCAATGTAACCCCTTCTGTAAAGGACATGGTAACAAGGTTTTCCATAAGGATGTTAAAAAGACTAGGACTAAGGACTCCTCCTTGTGGAGTCCCATTCTCGTGCAAGTGGTAGTCCGACACTTGTCCTTGCAACTTTACTCTGGCATACCTGTGACTTAGGTAATCTTGAATCCATGCTAGCATTTTCCCCCTCACACCTTTTTTAACTAAGGTGTGTAGTATTGCTGGCGGGCTTGCAAGTTCAAATGCTTTTTCCAGATCAAGGAAGACCACTATAGCTGGACCCGAGTTAACTGTTCCTAGTAATGTTGCTATGCAGTTGGCAGTACCTACACCTCTAGTGAAGCCAAATATGTGTTTATGAAGGTCTCCAGTCTTCCACAGTAGCCTATTTAAGACCATCCGTTCTGCAGTTTTACTAACGCATGATGTTAAGGAAATGGGTCTGTAATTGCCAGGTTCATTCGGCTTAGGAATCGGTATGATGTCTGCTTTCTTCCAAGAGGGCGGTAGTTTGCCTTGCTGCCAAGACGCATTGATGACGTCCAACATCCCTCGGTCTCCAGCAGGACCTGCATGTGCGATCATTGAGTATGTAATGTTATCAGCACCTGGTGCAGTGTCCTTACCACCTTTTTTGGCTCTGCTTAGTTCCTGTTGGGTGAAGGGACAGTCACATTCGTCATTTATAGCTATGCCCTCATGAATGACTGTCATCCTCTCTTGTTTTAAGTGTTCTTGCTGCCTGCGGACCATTGCAGGAAGCTGATATGAAGCTGTTCTTTCTGCAAATTGGAGAGCAAGTCTCTCAGCCTCCTGCAATGGTTGAATACATGCCTGTGGCCGGGCTGGTCGACCTGATATAGTTTTAATCTGACCCCATATCTTGCCAAGACTACTATGTTCATTTAGAGTTTGACACCACTCAAACCATCTTGCCTCCTTTACTTCTCGAGAAACTCGCCTTGCTTCAGATATCACCGCTCGTAGCAGAGTTCTTCCTTCTGGTGTGGGGTTTCTCTTTTGATGTTTTCTGAAGATATTGACTCTGTGGTTCTGTTCTTTAACGTCATTACTATAGAACCAATAGTTCTTTCGTTTCGTGTTACCTGTGATAATGATTGGAATAGCTTTGTTCGCAGCAGCTGCAACGGCTTCCTGCAGATTGGTCTCGTGTATGTTCAATATATACTGATGTTTAGAGATGCTTCTGTTTTTATTAGTAACACGTCCAAGAGAAGCAGACTGTTATTTCGAGTATTTTCGTCGGGGAATCGGAGTCCTCACTCTCTCTAGATGGATTATTAGACCAATTTGTTCTTCTAGATTTTTTACTATAACGAATATATCAGACTTAACTCCAGTATTCTCGTGGTTTTTACCTATTACTGAAGACTCTTTCCTCGATGGTGCCCATTTAAAAATTAGAAAGAATATGTAGTGATGCTGCACAATGTAGTGTGAAAGTGGTGGTTCTATGTGATGGTGCAGCATGTAGTTTGACAGTGATGGTTCTATGTGATGGTGCAGCATGTAGTTTGACAGTGATGGTTCTGTGTGATGGTGCAGCATGTAGTTTGACAGTGATGGTTCTGTGTGATGGTGCAGCATGTAGTTTGACAGTGATGGTTCTATGTGATGGTGCAGCATGTAGTTTGACAGTGATGGTTCTATGTGATGGTGCAGCATGTAGTTTGACAGTGATGGTTCTGTGTGATGGTGCAGCATGTAGTTTGACAGTGATGGTTCTATGTGATGGTGCAGCATGTAGTTTGACAGTGATGGTTCTATGTGATGGTGCAGCATGTAGTTTGACAGTGATGGTTCTGTGTGATGGTGCAGTATGTAGTTTGACAGTGATGGTTCTATGTGATAGTGCAGCATGTAGTTTGTCAATAGTGGCTCTGTGATGCTGTAGTAAGTAATGTGACAATAATGGTTCTACGTGCTGGTGCAGTGTGTAGTGTGACAGTGGTGGTTCACCGTGATGCTGCAGTGTGTAGTGTGACAGTGGTGGTTCTCCGTGATGCTGCAGTGTGTAGTGTGACAATGGTGGTTCTATGTGATGCTGCAGTGTGTAGTGTGACAGTGGTGGTTCACCGTGATGCTGCAGTGTGTAGTGTGACAGTGGTGGTTCTCCGTGATGCTGCAGTGTGTAGTGTGACAATGGTGGTTCTCCGTGATGCTGCAGTGTGTAGTGTGACAGTGGTGGTTCTCCGTGATGCTGCAGTGTGTAGTGTGACAGTGGTGGTTCTCCGTGATGCTGCAGTGTGTAGTGTGACAGTGGTGGTTCTCCGTGATGCTGCAGTGTGTAGTGTGACAATGGTGGTTCTCCGTGATGCTGCAGTGTGTAGTGTGACAGTGGTGGTTCTCCGTGATGCTGCAGTGTGTAGTGTGACAGTGGTGGTTATCCGTGATGCTGCAGTGTGTAGTGTGACAGTGGTGGTTCTCCGTGATGCTGCAGTGTGTAGTGTGACAATGGTGGTTCTCCGTGATGCTGCAGTGTGTAGTGTGACAATGGTGGTTCTCCGTGATGCTGCAGTGTGTAGTGTGGGAGACGTCGAAAAATAAGACTCAATCTCTGTATATTTTAATTTTTTCCCAATTACTTTTTCTATCTTTCCCAAGCTGAGGTCTTCTAACTTCATAATAGTGGGAAACGGGGTAGTACTGATGTTGAGGTCGACGATTAATGAATGGTTATGATGATAATTACGATGATTGTGATAATTATTGTGAGTGTGATAGTGATGTTGATGACAATGATGATGGTGTTGGTGAAGATGATAATGATGAGAATTTTTTTTTATTATTATTATTTTCTACCACAGACGTGGCCACACATTTAAAATGCTAACCAGCATATATACATTTTCTTCTGTCCTCCATGGACAGGATTAGAGAAGTGTTAAACATATAGTTCAAGGGTTTATTGAACACTCAACCACAGAAGGTGATTCGGTGCTTTTAAAATGCTAAGCTAACCTACATACGTAAATACATAGATACACAGATTTACGTATGAAGGGATGATGTCATATGCATCGTCAATATGTTGAGGTTGAGCGTGCAAATGTCTGCGACGCCAGAGGGATGTAACTTGCATGTGAATCATTAACCTCTTTACACATTGGTGTCAGGAGAGTGCCGAAGCGGAGCTGACTCACACATATTGATGCACATGTTCCAGGCGTCACACTGTGGGTCTCGTGCTGCCAATCTCACCTGCTTGAGGCGATGACGATGAAGAAGCAACAAATGAAAATTAAATGGAAAAGTACAACAGAAGGAATGTGCCTTTTACAATTGGTAAATGACACATAATAAAATATGTTTGAGCCGATTTGTAATTTTAGGTATTTTATTTGGGCATTAATTAAAGTTTAACAAGAAAGTCTCATGTACATACGCATTTTAAATTAGCATTATATTAAAATATTTCTTGATTAATTATACAATAGCAGATTCATAATAATTTGTTCATCGTTATATTTAACGAGAAACAAGAATAATCACTAAAAACACGTAATTTGTCTATGCATAATTAGATAATATTAATGTAAGTCCAGGATTACATAAATTAGATAACATAGTTGGTAAAATCTGTGATAGGTATTTAATTATGTAAACAATAAGTGTATGTGGAGTTCGTTCCAAGAATGGAGGAATACTTAGGTAATATCCGCTAACTACCCCATTTAATATCCACTTACTCATCTCACCTTCATGTCATTAATCGTAGTTAACCACGTCATATGTAGTTGGGTATATAATCTCAAACTCTTATGTCCTCTGTCTATATTCCCATGACAATGTGCTGAAAAATTAAAACGTTCGGAATATTCGTTTCATTTTTCAAAGTGGATACTTACGCATATAACGAGAATTGTAATCGTTTGTTTTGATATCAATTCATAATGTTAACCGACGCAACATAACACTATATTCACGACGAGGTGTGTATCGCTTCTCGCTGTATACACCGACAATACACAGAAAGTTTATTTCAGGCTTGGAATGTGTTTAGGTTTGACGCTCACTTGTATGTTGACAAGTAAGCAACTATAGTTGCTAATAAATCTTTTTATGTTAACAGTGGAAACTACACAAATGTATTGGCTTCTACTACGCTGCTCCTATTTCTATTCAACCAAACTCACTCATTAATATGGCTAACTTACGCTAGAAACCATTTAGCGATCCCATGTATATGTTTTACCTTTTATTTCGTTACTAAAACATTATTCTCAAAACAGTATACACCACCGTCTTTACTGAACTGTAATTTATCCGATCAAAATCCATTGTTTTGTGTTCTACTGGGTGTACTCACCTATTTGTGCTTGCGGGGGTTGAGCTTTGGATCCTTGGTCCCGCCTCTCAACTGTCAATCAACTGGTGTACAGATTTCTGAGCCTCCTGGGCTCTATTATATCTACATTTGAAACTGTGTATGGAATCAGCCTCCACTACATCACTGCTTAATGCATTCCATCTGTTATTTACTCTGACACTGAAAAAGTTCTTTCTAATGTCTCTGTGGCTCATTTGTGTACTCAGCTTCCACCTGTGTCCCCTTGTTCGTGTTCCGCCCGTGCTAAAGAGTTTGTGTCTGTACTTACCTAGTTGTACTTAGCTAGGTTTGCTTGCGGGGGTTGAGCTCTGGCTCTTTGGTCCCGCCTCTCGACTGTCAATCAACTAATGTACATGTTAAGTGTGTGTGTATGTGTTTGTGCATATACTATTTGTATCTGCAGAATCGAGCTATTAGCTCTTGGATTCCGCCTTTCAAACAAATTTATTTTTCCTCAATTAAGTCTACTACATATTCCGTAACCGTACCAAAAAGTGGTGATAGCCTCGGCTATCACGACTTTTTGTACAGTCACTGATGGTCGAGTGGTTTAAGGCACCATGAACACCAGTTGCAATGTGCTCCTGACGGTCCAGGTTCCAGTCACTTCTGGGGTGTGGAGTTTTCATTCTCATATATGCTTGGGGACCACTCAAGCTTGTTCGCATTTGTGTTGCTCACATGGCCCCATAAAAATGAGGTGAATTGATGAAAAGCTATGCCCATGATTACCATCAAAGTGCCGCCGGGGTGGTGGTTCAAATAGCCTCAGCTATAACCACTTTTTGTAGTCACTGATGGTGGATTGGTTTAAGGCACCATGTACACTAGTTGCAATGTGCTCCTGGCGGTGCGGGTTCGACTCACTTCTTGGGTGTGGCGTTTTCATTCGCATATATGCTTGGGGACTATTCAAGCTTGCTTGCTTGCATATACACACACACACACATTATATATATATATATATATATATATATATATATATATATATATATATATATATATATATATATATATATATATATATATATATCTTTTTTTTTTTTTTTTTTTTTTTTATATATATTATGGAAGGGAGTACCACCTCTAGCTGGAAGAAGGGGGACCCATAGCCTGGGAGGAAACCATGCATAACGCATTAGAGGGAATGTTTAGATCCCCTCCAATACAGTTTCTGTGTGCTTTTCTCCTACCACCCCCTTCCTTTTTTACTTTTTTGTGCTTTATTATGTATTTGATGGTTACAAGATATACATGGGTTGATACAAAAAAAATAATACAAAAAGGTGTTTAAAGGTTATGGATCTCTTGAAAAACACGACAATG
This sequence comes from Procambarus clarkii, assembly GCF_040958095.1. NCBI lineage: Eukaryota > Metazoa > Arthropoda > Malacostraca > Decapoda > Cambaridae > Procambarus > Procambarus clarkii. The sequence goes on along the minus strand of NC_091167.1, from coordinate 45,589,249 downwards.
GGAAACACTGATGAATGTCACAGACGGGTTCGATCATTGTTGCAAGTCAAACACTTCTTCGAATTCCTCTGAAGTTGGACTAGTGCCCAAGACGCAACAGGCATTTCCCCTCTGAATCGCAACACTGAGGCGCTGGAACAAGAAACTTTTTGCTCTCTGGTCTTTTGTAGCGCTGATCAATTTGTCCCCCAATTCCTTCAGGAACTTCAATGCACATTTTCCCCACGAACAGAGGGTCTCCGAGCCGATCGGAACAAAGCTGTAACAGTGTGCCAGACCTCTGTATTTAATAATTTTCTGCGATTCCCTAAAAGAAGCAGCACCACCGCTTTCACGTGTGCTGTAGTGGAGGTAGGTACTGGCCAGTGTGGCAGCGCACGTGTAGTCCCATATCACTTGCTTACCATCCTTCCAAGGTAGCAAGGTGACCCCATCTGGGCGCTTCTGAGGGTCGTTAGGTCTGGATAAGTGTGGTTCTCTTTGTGAAGCGCAGCGGGCTGTGGCGAGGCTCCTCTTGATGATGTCGTTGACTTCTTCATGTCTTCATGATTATATATATATGTAATATATATATATAATCTTTAGAACACTTTCCCAAAAGGAGACCCGAACCTTAGCCAGCACAGAAGCCTCACAGCCACTGGTATAACTGGTACGTCTTTAACCCACTGCACCACAACTCAGAACCTTAAATAAAGGGCCAGATAAACTGACAGATTCGCTTCTTCTAACCACCGGAATAACTCCCTCAAACGATCCATGTGTTGTTTCCAGCTATCCGTGTACACCACTATATCATCGATGTATACTGCGCAGCCTTCCACCCCTTTAAGAACGTCGTTCATCATCCGCTGGAAACAGCTTCCACTGTTTTTCAAGCCGAACGGAAGTACTTTGTACTGGTGTAATCCATCTGGAGTAGCAAACGCCGAGATCCTTCTTGCCCTCGGAGACAAAGGTATATGATAATACCCTTTTAGCAGGTCGATCTTGGTGACAAACCTTGCGTTACCCACTTGGTCAATGCAGTCACTTATCCAGGGCATAGGGTGTGAATCCGACACGGTTATGGAGTTCACTTTGCGGTAGTCGGTGCAAAAGCGATACGAGCCGTCACCCTTCTTAACTAGCACACAGGGTGAGCTCCACTCACTGTTGCAGGGCTCTGCAAGGTCATTCACTAGTAGATGCTCCACCGCCTGTCGCATGATCTTCCTCTTCTCAGGACTCGCCCGATAAGCGTTCTGCTTGATTGGCTTACCTCCGCCCACATCTACTTCGTGCACCACACTCTTGTGCTGTCGGGGTACATCCGTGAAGAGTGACTGGTTCTTCCTTACTAGGGTCACTAGTTCTCTTCTCTTTCCTTTATCCAAATGTCGTAGCTTTTCTTCTAGGTGTGTCAAACTTTCTGTATTAGACAGGCGTGAACCATCGGCACGGGCCCACTTTTCTTCCTCTGCTGGCAACACTTGGCTCATCTCCATACACAGGACCAATTTCTCCTCTTGCGACTAGGTTGTTTCATTCACTTTCGCACTCTCCTGCTCTTCTGGGAAGTATGGCTTCAAACTTCGGCTTGCTGATCTTTAATAATTTACAGGACCCACTCGCCTGACTACCGAGTATGGACCACCAAAGCGTGATTCTGTCACTCTACCTCTCCCAGGTAGCAACATCATCACTCTGGCTCCCGTCTCGATTTTCCTTGGGACAGCCTTGGAAAAGATCGACATGTTTTCTTGAGCTGTCTTCAGGTGCTCAGCAGCCAGCTCCTTCGCCGTCTTCAATCGTTCGCAGAATTTCTGCACATACTCCTTCACCGTCGCTAATGTCTTAGTCGCAGTTAGCTGCTCCTTCAGCATCAATAATGGGTTCCTCACTTCGTGCCCAAACACTAGTTGGAATGGAGATAATCCCAGAGACTCAACTATAGCATCTCTGCAAACAGGGCTGGATAGACAGCCTCATCCCATTCTGCACCATGTTCCGCACAATACACTCTCAAGACGGTTTTCAGGGTGGAGTGGAACCGCTCGATCGCTCCCCTGCGACTGAGGTCTATAAGGTGATGACCGTAGTTGGGCTATTCCCCAGCTTGCAACAGCCTGCCTAAACCATTTCAACTGGAAAATACTTCTGCAGTCGGACTGGATTTCCTTGGGCACGCCTACCCAGGCAAAGAACCGCTGAAGGTGTCCCATTACGCATCTTGATGTCACCTTCCACACTGGGATTGCCTCCGGAAATCTAGTCGAAGCACACATGATGGTCAATTAGTAATTATTTCCCTTTATCGTCCTAGGTAATGGTCCCACGACGTCGATTATTAGGCGTTCAAACGCCGGGCCAAACGCAGGAACTGGAACCAAAGGGGCTTTAGGGATGGCAGGGGCATTCTTCCCCTCCCTTCGGCACAGGAAGCATGTCTTGCAGACTCTCCTTACATCAGCATCCATTCCCGGCCAATAAAAATGATCCTGAGCCGATTTAAGGTCTTGGTCACTCCCAAGTGTCCCGCGGGATCAACTGAGTGTGCAAGCTTTAGCACCACGCCTCTGTACTGCGCTGGTACCACCACCTGACGCCTCACTCTCAGTATATCGCCACTCGCTTCTTCTCTCACTGGTCTCCACTGCCTCATTAGCACCCCCTTCTCATTGAAGAAGTGAGTCGGCTACTCGGGCCCGGCGAGACCACCTCCTGCTTCCCATACCAACTCTGGAAACTCCGCCTTTTGCAGCTCACCAAGATGGGCGCTGTCAATACCTAGAGGACTGGTGAGAGTAACTTGGATACTCCTATCCAACTCATCCTCACCTAGTACTTGTCCTCTGGCCTCCTCTCGAAACAAATAACCGAGCCCCAGGTCACCCGGTATGTTCTCCTCGGCGTGACCGGATCTGCTCACATCATCTTCCCTGATGTCCTGTCTCGATGTCACCGCGCATACCGGAAATGCCACTCTCGCAATTTCCGTGGTGTCGCCGCTGGCGTCCTGCTGCTATGTCGATAGGGCTCTACACACTCTGTGCCCTTAATCAATTTCGGGAGAACACATCCTCCACAGGAGTCGTTCCCTAGGATCACCTGAGCTTCCACCCTGGGCAGTGAAGCACAGACACAAGAGTCTGACAGCCATAGTCAGAATTAAGAGTTACTTTATGAAGGGGCTGTCTTCAGGTTATCTTGAGATGATTTCGGGGCTTTAGTTTAGTACCACCCCCTACCGCGGAGAGGCCCCCTGGAGGCAAAGGAACAGGAGGCACAGCCGAATCACGTGCACCAGCACCAGCAGGCACATGGACCTCCACCACCACTAACTCCATAGACATCGATGCAACCGGATCTACCTCAACACCCAAAAACCCACAGTCACTGAAGTCACCCACATCAGCCCAGGCAGAAGACGAAAGTCGGGAACACTTGGGCTCCTGGCGAACGTTATCCAAGCCGGATGCGGACCCAGAAATACGGGCACTACCAGCCGGACGAACTGCAGCCCGATGCAGAACAGCAGCAGCCTCAACCACAGGTGGAACCGGACCGCACGCAGTAGGCGGCAGCACCACCACCCCAGCACCCATCACAGATATGATACAAGACGAGGGCGCAAGGCCAGGCGCAGGAGCAGAAGATGAGAGCGCCGACGACGCACAGGGAACACCCGGAAGATCACTGGGAGCAGCGGGGACAGGTACAGGAAGCACATCCGACGGCACGGCAACGCCCGGAGTAGAGTCTTCAACAAGCGAAGGCAGAACAGGCGAAGCAGCGGGACCTGCAGCATCCAATGGGTCACTCACCCCCTCATCCCCGGAGTCCTCCTCCAGAGGGAGCGGCAGGAAATCCTCTTCTTTAAACATGTTCACAGGAGCAACTGCATCCGCATTGCACCCGGCAGCTTGATGGCTCAACAGGCCACAACGAAAACACGTCCGCAGTTGCCGTGCATAGTACACCCATACGTAGTATCCTAAAAGCCGGACAGAGGAGGGAATGTCCGACCGCAGGCATATCTCTAGGGTACAAATATTGGTCTTCACCCCCGCATACTGGCAAAAAGACAGGGAGTGCATCCTTACACTGACGATGGTGCCAAACCGCTGGAAGAAGCGCTGGAGGAGCGTCTCAGGAAACTCCATGGGAGCCCCATGGACATTTACATACGTCATAGCACCGCTGCGATCCGATATAAACACAGATCCGGTGCCAGTCGGCAGCTGCAGGGTACGTCCCTCATTCCGCTGGAGAAAGTCATGGTATGCCGCGTCCCTCACAAACTTGATAACCACACGGTGAGCAGTTACTAGCTCAACACCGTAGATATCCATAACCGGGATATGGAGCATGTCACACATGACCACCTCCACTACAGGATAACCTGCACACACCGTAAACTCCAAACCCATGGAGTTTACACTCACAACAGTAACAACTCTTGTATATATCTCAAAAAAAAAAAACAGGGGGAAGATGGCTCCCCATGTCAAAAGCGCCACGTCCACACCAGCCAGGAACAGCAGGGAGGGTAGAGACACCCACACCCGTTGCCGGCGAAAACGGCAAACATCCCAAACTGCCAGGCGATGCATCCTCACCTCACGGCAGCTAGAGCGTAACTCCTTAGGAGAAGGATAGGTCAATTAAAAACTGATAGAGGTCAGATAATGGATAATGACGAAGAGATGATTAGTATTTTTTAATAATTTTTTATCTCTGAATCTACTAAAGAAGAACTAAGCTCTATGCCTTCAACCAAACAAATCTGTGTGGGTGGGAACAAGGACAGGTTGACTAGATTAACAGTTACAAGGGATGATGTTATTAAACAAATAGTGAAATTCAAACCAAACAAATCCCATGGGCCGGACGAAGTGTTTGCCAGTGTGCTAAAGGATTGCAAAAAGGAGCTTTGCAATTCATTGTCTACCATATTTAATAAATCATTAGAGTCTGGCAGAGTGCCTGAGTTGTGGAAGGTTACCAATGTGGTACCAATTTTTAAGAAAAGAGACAGATCACTTTCTTCAAACTATCGGCCCATCGTCTATTGTGGGGAAGTTACATAAATCAATAATTGTAAATACCATTCCAATTCTTCTTGAAAAACATAAATTAATAAATGATTCACAACATGATTTTACAAATAGCCGTTCATGTATAACAAATTTGTTATAATTTTATTCCAGCATCGTTGAGGCAGTTGATAGTGGTAAGGTTTCTGAAGCTGTGTACCTTGACTTTAGCAAAGCTTATGATACAGTGCCAAATGAAAGACTGATTAAAAAGATAGAGGCTCGTGGTACTGGGGTGCTATATTAGGTTGGATTAGGGCATGGCTATACCAAAGGAAACAGAGAGTTAGTATAAATGGAGGGTTAAGTCAGTCTGGGGAAAATGTTGTAAGTGGAGTGCCTCAAGGCTCTGTCTTGGGACCTCTGTTATTCATAATATATATAAATGATTAAGATTCAGGTTGGAGCAGCAATATTTGCAAATTTGCTGATGATACAAAAATCGGGAGGGAAATAAACACGGAAAAAGATTCACTATCACTTCAAGACGATTTAAATAGAGTTTTGAAATGGTCAAAAGATTGGCAGATGCAGTTTAAAGCTGACAAATGTAAGGTTTTGAGGGTGGGTAATGATGATACAGTTACAAGATACGAGCTAGATGGTGTTGAGATTGCGAAGTCGGATTGGGAAAGGGATCTGGGAGTTATGATTAGTAAGAATTTAAAAACAAAAAATCAATACATAAATGTTCGTAATAAGGCAAATAGGACAAATTAATCAAATCATTAGTAACAAGACACCTGGTGTTGTTCTTCAGCTATATTTTGCTCTGGTTAGGCCCCATTTAGATTATGCAGTTCAGTTTTGGTCGCCGTACCGTAGAATGGATATAAATTCACTTGATCACTTGATCAAACTTAATCCCCCAAATTAGAAACATGTCATATGAAGAAAGATTAACAAAGTTTAAACTGCATTCACTGAAAAGACAAAGAGTTAGGGGTGACATAATAGATGTTTACACGTGGATGAATGGACATGACAAAATGAATATTAATAGGGGTATTAATAGTATCAACACAAGACGGAACACGAAACAATGGTTATAAGGGATTTAGATTTAAGAAAGACCTGGGTAAATACTAGTTTGATAAAAGAGTTTTTGATTTACAGAAACGATTACCTCGTAACGTGGTGGAGGTGGGGGTTCCTTGATTGTCTCAAACGTGGGTTGGACATGTATATGAGTGGGATTGGGTGGTTATAAATAGGAGTTGCCTTGTATGGGCCAATATGCTTTCGGCAGTTACCTTTATTCTTATATTCTTATGTCCTTATGTGCCCTTGAATTAAGCGGGAATGGCCAATACGTATCCTTGCCAGAGCTGTTTTTACCAGCGGTTACTGTGGTAGGAGGAAGGCCAAAGGGACATGCTACCCTTAAGAGCATGCAGCTTAATACCAGTAAAAGAAGACCAACGACCCTGCCAACGGGTAAGGATTTAGAAATGAATAACTGGGTAAAAGTCGGAATAAGGAATATCTTTACGGGAGATGGGACAGGTGCGGATAGCTTCCTTGGCGGCAGGGTCTGCACGCTCATTGAAGGACACACCAATATGGCTGGGAACCCAACAAAACTCGACTGTCTTAAATCTACTGGAGATAAGAAACAACCAATATTGAATTTCGAGGACCACAGGATGGATAAGTTTAAAGGACTCAGGAGCCATGAGGGTACTGGAAGAGTCAACTACAACAACAAAGGAAGAATTACGAAGAGTGTGCAGTTGACGAAGAGCATGCAAAATTGGATAAAGTTCAGGCGTGAAGATGCTAATCTCAAAGCAGGCGACACATATAGGCTCAGTCAAGAAATACAACAGAGTAGCCTACACCGTCAGCAGACTTGGAACCATTTGTGAAGACGGAGATGGAGCGGGAGTGTGAAGAAAAGTGACCAAGAAAAAGGCATTTCAGAACAGTAGGAGGAGTACGAACCTTAGTCATGCAGGTCAAGGTTCTTCAAAACCTAGGAAGAGGGACCCTCCATAGGGGCAAGGACGGAATGACACGAGAAACTTTTGCAACACGAACCGAGAGAGAACTTGCAAGCGAGGCAATCTTACAAAACGAGGAAGGTGGTGAAAGGGAACAGGGCCCACAGTAGGGGTAATGGTCGAAGAACGACAAAAGCGAGAGTGAGGGTGTTGTAGGGACCGCTTAAAGTAGCTAAGGCAGTAACGATCACGGCGATCCTGTAGAGACAGGATGCCGGTTTCAAAATATAAGCACTGGGTAGGGGTCGAACGAAAGGCACTAGAGCTATGACGGAGTCCAGTATGGTGAATAGCATCAAGACGACGAAGGGTGGAGTGAGAGGCAGACGAGTAAGCAGGACAGCCATAATCGAGTTCAGACAGCGTGAGAGAGGAATGTAAATAGAGGAGCGTCCTCCTATCAGCTGCCAATGAAGTATAGGACAAGACCTTAAGTATGTTAAGGGTCTTAGAGCATTCAACCCGCAGTTAGAAGATATGGGGTGACCTGGGCAAGCGAATGTCAAAGATTAACTCAAGAGGTTTAGCAGAATCCTTAAACGACAGAGGATTACCAAAAAGCGACAGAGGGGATGAAAGGACGACCAGCTTCCGAGTAAAGGTCATAGCACAAGTCTTAGCCACAGAGAACTTGAAACCATGATTGGTGGCCCAGGACGACACGGCATCAATTGTAAGTTGAGGCCGCCGTTGGAGGAAATACAAGTCATCACCTTGACAGCAGAGGGAAAGATCGTCAACATAAAGACCGGAGAAAATATCAGAGGAAAGGGGTAAAGAAGACCACTAAGGGCCACCAGGAAAAGAGTAGTGCTCAGAACACTGTCTTGGCGTACACCTTTGTATTGCCGAAAAGAGGCAGAGAGAGATTGAAATTTCAATTTCAATTTCAGCAGAAAAGGCAGTACGAATATAGACCTTCAAGTTCACAAGGACATCATTCGTGCTGCGACACTTGTGAAAGCCAAACTTGAGAAGATGAAAGGTGCTGATAGCGTTCCAAGAACCACATCAGACGGACATTGACCATTCGCAAACAGTTTGCAGACGAAACTCATGAAAGCAATGGGGCAAAAGTCTATAGGGGAAGACCCTAGAGAATGGTCAATGGACATTGACCATTCGCAAAGAGTTTGCAGACGAAACTCATGAAAGCAATGGGGCGAAAGTCTATAGGGGAAGACCCTAGAGAATGCTCAATGGACATTGACCATTCGCAAAGAGTTTGCAGACGAAACTCATGAAAGCAATGGGGCGAAAGTCTATAGGGGAAGACCCTAGAGAACCAGGTTTCCAAATGGGAAGAACACCCACCTGAAGCCAGTCCTCAGGGACTGACGACGACGCCCAAACATGGTATAAACACTCATTGCATGGGGTTCGCCATCTCATAATGAATATCATCCGAGCCTGCCGCCGTAAAACTGCAGAGCGCCAGGGCAGACAGGAGTTCTGAGATAGAGAATAGATAGTTAAACAGGTGTTTAAGATCAGGAAGAGAAAGTGGGACATTCGGGGGGGGGGGGGGGGGGGGGAGTGATAAATGGTACAGACAATTTACCATTTACTCACAAAGATACCAGCTGCAGAACACTGAATGGGCGACTGAAAAAGTAGGGGGACGAAGGGAATATCAAAGACAGATCAAGAAAGCAGTAGAGGCATGGGCCCCACCATAAGCTGAAGGGGAAGAAAGAAAAGAATAACCACGAAAGTGACCAGAACGATCGCCAAGCATCGGCTCCTGGAGACAATCACAAAGTGGGAAAGCTGTTATCAGAAGTTGGAGTTCATGGAAATTAGCATAAAAACCACGAATATTCCATTTTCGTGGAAGAAGGAGAGAAGCTAGGCTTACGTTTCTGACGTAGAAACGTACCTTCAGCAATATACTGGGCGACAACCTTGACAGTTTCAACAGGAGAAGGAGAACGTGAACGAGCAACATGACGAACGTTAGAAGGAGGATGGAAAATGATCTGAACTGACAGGCGGCGAGGAGGCCCACGAGACAGAGGGAAGGGCTGAGAAGAAGGAGTGGGACGAGAGGGGAAGGAGAGCACAAGAGACAGGGAAGACCGGAAGGAAGGAAGAACCCAGCAAACACAAATCGTATAGAAAACGTTCATCTATCTCTTCCCATAGGTGTAGGAATGACTTGCATTGAGAATGGTGCAGGAGAGCCTTTGAGAAACTTTTAATCCAAAAATCCAAACACATAGGTTTTATAATAAATGGTTTTTCTACAACTATTTTGTTCCTAATGTATTATAAATAGTTTTTACATGTTTAAATATAAAATTTATGGTGTTTTTTGTAAAATTCACTAATAAATTGTGAATGATATTTAATGACTGAATGAAACCTTCAAAATACATTTAGTTATTCTATAATCAGAAAAAAAGTAGTTTTCCAAATTTTCTAAAAATCGCTCTTTTTAACACAATTTGACTCCTTATGCATTCCACTAAACACTAATATCATGTTTAAATATAAAATTTATGTATTATTCCCTAAAATAATTTATATAAATTGTAAAAGTTGTTGGAAAGTGGTGTGAAAGAATCTGAAAACGTTTTGTTGTCTTATATATTAGCGTGTTCTTATTAACTATGTCTTAAGTGCACAGTTTATCAAACAAGAAGATTAACATTCGTCAACCCTTAAAATCCTATGTTATCTTGCGGGTGCAAAATGGGAGAATCTTTAAGAACAGTATCTATATGACAGCTGGTGTTTTCACTAACTCAAACAATGTAGGGTTTATTATTTTACACATATTTCTAATGACTCTTAGATGTTTACATTCTCTGTAGTATAGTTGTCAAGGCTGTGTCCATCACTCTCACCACAGATTCTTAAACTCCTCTGCATGTTCAACTATAATTGTTTCCATTCTGAATCTCCATGGACATTTGTATCCAAAATGAAACCAATGTGGTTTCCTTCAGCGCCTTCAGCAGCCAGCACATTTGCTCATTCATTTCCACAGATTCCAACATGGTAGGGGATTCACAGAAATTTGGCTATTCATATTGTTATCTATTATATGAATGCATTTCCATATTATAAGACAAATACATGAGTTTATGATAAATTCATTTTCTGTGATATAACATTGTTATGCTGTTTTTTCTTTAAACCGCAAACTGAACTAAATCACGAGAGTATATATAGTTTATATATAGAGTATATATATTGGGTGGTGGAGGGTAGTGTGGGGTGGTTGAGGGTCGTGTGGGGTGGTGGAGGGTCGTGTAGGGTGGTGGAGGATAGAGTGGGGTGGTGGAGGGTCGTGTGGGGTGGTGGAGGGTCGTGTGGGGTGGTGGAGGGTAGTGGAGGGTCGTGTGGGGTGGTGGAGGGTAGTATGGGGTGTTGGAGGGTCGTGTGAGGTGGTGGAGGGTCGTGTGGGGTGGTAGAGAGACGTGTGAGGTGGTGGAGGGTAGTGTGGGGTGGTGGAAGGTAGTGTGTGGTGGTGGAGGGTCGTGTGAGGTGGTGGAGGGTCGTGTGGGGTGGTGGAGAGTCGTGTGGGGTGGTGGAGGGTAGTGTGGGGTGGTGGAGGGTAGTGTGGGGTGGTGGAGGGTCGTGTGGGGTGGTGGAGGGTCGTGTGGGGTGTTGAAGGGTCGTGTTGGGTGGTGGAGGGTCGTGTGGGGTGTTGGAGGGTCGTGTGAGGTGTTGGAGGGTAAGGGATGAGGAGGAGGGCAGTTTAGTCAGGACCTTAACGGTCGTCACGGTCGTCACGGTGTGTGACCGTGTCCGAACACTCGCGAGGGTTTTCAAATTATGAAACGAGATGTTGTAAAAATAAAAAAAAATGTCGTAAATATGCAGCAAGGAAATAAGACATGTCAATGCATTAATATTATTACGGGTTTAAAAACTAAAAAAATGATGGAAATATTTCTGAATTTAGATGCTATAATGTTCAGGATTAGTTTGAGATTTTGAACACCGCCACTACCCCAAGAGGCCCCTTCAGTCTGCCATTAGGCCTGGTCCTGTGAACACGGGGTCGCTGTTGCTACACCCCACTACACCACACCACTATACCAGGGTACTACACCACACCACTACACCCCACCAGGCTACTACACTACACCAGGCTACTACACCACACCACACCAGGGTACTATACTACACTACACCAGGCTACTACATCACACCACTATACCAGGGTACTACACCATACCACTATAACAGGGTACTATACCATGTAACTATACCAGGCTACTACACCACACCACAAGGTTACTACACCACACTACTATACCAGGCTACTACACCACACCACTATACCAGGCTACTACACCACACCACTATATCAAGGTACTACACCACACCACTAAACCAGGGTACTACACCACACCATTATACCAGGCTACTACACCACACCACTATACAAGGCTACTACAACACACCACTATACCAGGCTACTAAACCACACCACTATACCAGGCTACTACACCACACCACTATACCAGGCTACTACACCACACCACTATATCAAGGTACTACACCACACCACTAAACCAGGGTACTACACCACACCATTATACCAGGCTACTACACCACACCACTATACAAGGCTACTACACCATACCACTATACCAGGCTACTACACCATACCACTATACCAGGCTACTACACCACACCACTATATCAAGGTACTACACCACACCACTAAACCAGGGTACTACACCACACCATTATACCAGGCTACTACACCACACCACTATACAAGGCTACTGCACCACACCACTATACCAGGCTACTACACCACACCACTATACCAGGCTACTGCACCACACCACTATACCAGGCTACTACACCACACCACTATACAAGGCTACTACACACCACTATACCAGGGTACTACACTACACCAGAGTACTACACCACTATACCAGGCTACTACACACCACTATACCTGGGTACTACACTACACCAGGGTACTACACCACACCAATATACCAGGCTACTACACCACACCAATACACCAGGCTACTACACTACACCACTACACCAGGCTACTACACCACACCACTACACCGGGCTACTACACCATGCCACTACACCAGGGTACTACACCACACCACTATAGCAGGCTACTGCACCATGCCACTACACAACACTACACCACTACACCAGGGTACTACATCATGCCACTACACCAGGGTACTACACCACACTACTATACCAGGCTACTACACCATGCCACTACACCATGCCACTACACCACACCACTACACCTGGATAATACACCACACCACTATACCAGGGTACTACATCACACCACTATACCAGGGTACTACACCACACCACTACATCAGGCTACTACACCACACCACTACACCAGGCTACTACACCACACCACTACACCAGGGTTCTACACCACAACACTATACCAGGCTACTACACAACACCACTACACCAGGGTAGTACACCACACCACTATACCAGGGTACTACACCATGCCACTACACCAGGCTACTACACCACGCCACTGTACCAGGCTACTACACCACACCACTATACCAGGTTACACCTGACCACTATACCAGGCTACTACACCACACCACTATACCAGGTTACTACACCATGCAACTATACCAGGGTACTACACCACACCACTATACCAGGGTACTACACCACACCACTATACCAGGGTAATACACCACACCACTATACCAGGATACTACACCACACCACTATACCAGGGTACTACACCACACCACTATACCAGGGTACTACACCACACCATATCACTATACCAGGGTACCACACCATGCCACTATACCAGGGTACCACACCACACCACTATACCAGGCTAGTACACCACACACCTACACCAGGGTAATACACCACAACCACTATACCAGGATACTACACCACACCACTATACCAGGGTACTACACCACACCACTATACCAGGGTACTACACCACACCACTATACCAGGGTACTACACCACACCACTATACCAGGGTACCACACCACTATACCAGGGTACTACACCACACCATATCACTATACCAGGGTACCACACCATGCCACTATACCAGGGTACCACACCACACCACTATACCAGGCTAGTACACAACACACCTACACCAGGGTACTACACCACACCACTACACCAGGCTACTACACCACACCACTATACCATGCTACTTCACCACGCCACTACACCAGGGTACTACACCACACAACAATACCAGGCTACTACACCACACCACTAAACCAAGGTACTACACCACACCACTATTCCAGGCTACTACACAACACCACTACACCAGGGTACTACACCACACCACTATACCAGGGTACTACACCACTCCACTACACCAGGCTATTACACCAGGCTACTACACCACGCCACTATACCAGGCTTCTACACCACACCACAATACCAGGATACACCACACCACTACACCACACCACTATACCACGTTACACCACACCACTATACCAGGCTACTACACCACAGAACTATTCCAGGCTACTACACCATGCAACTATACCAGGGTACTACACCACACTACTATACCAGGGTACTACACCACACCACTATATCAGGGTACTACACCACACCACTATACCAGGGTACTTTACCACACCACTATACCAGGGTAGTACACCACATCACTATACCAGGGTAGTACACCAAACCACTATACCAGGTTACTACACCACACCACTATATCAGGGTACTACACCACACCACTATGCCAGGCTACTACACCACACCACTATACCAGGCTATTACACCACACCACTATACCAGGGTACTACTCCACACCACTACCAGGCTACTATGCCACGTCACTATACCAAGCTACTACACCACACCACCAGGTTACTACACCACACCACTATACCAGGCTACTACACCACACCATTATACCAGGCTACTACCCCACACCATCAGGTTATTAACCACACCACTATTCCAGGCTACTACACCATACCACCAGGTTACTACACCACACCACTATACCAGGTTACTACACCATGCCACTACACCAGGCTACTACACCACACCACTATACCAGGTTACTACACCACACCACTATACCAGGGTACTACACCACACCACTATACCAGGCTACTACACCACACCACACCAATATACCAGGTTACTACATCACACCACTACAATAGGGTACTACACCACACCACTATACCAGGCTACTACACACCACTACACGAGGCTACTACACCACACCACTATACCAGGCTACTACACACCACTACACGATGCTACTACACCACACCACTACACCAGGCTACTACACCACACCACTATACCAGGGTACTACACGCCACTACACCAGGCTACTACACCACACTACTATACCAGGGTACTACACGCCACTACACCAGGCTACTACACCACACCACTATACCAGGGTACTACACGCCACTACACCAGGCTACTACACCACACCACTATACCAGGGTACTACACGCCACTACACCAGGCTACTACACCACACCAGTACACCAGGGTACTACACCACACCACTACACCAGGGTACTTCACACCACTATACCAGGTTACATAACACTACTATACCATTCTACTACACCACACCACTATACCAGGTTACTACACCACACCACTATATCAGGTTACTACACCACACTATTATAGCAGGGTACTACACCACACCACTATACCAGGCTACTACACCACACCACTACACCAGGCTACTACATCACACCAGTACACCAGGGTACTACACCACACCACTATACCAGGCTACTACACCATGCCACTACACCAGGCTACTACATCACACCAGTACACCAGGGTACTACACCACACCACTATACCAGGCTACTACACCATGCCACTACACCAGGCTACAACACCACACCACTATACCAGGGTACTACACCATGCCACTACACCTGGGTGCTACACCACACCACTATACCAGGTAACTACACCATGCCACTACACCACACCACTACACCAGGGTACTACACCACACCACTACACCAGGCTACTACACCACACTACTATACCATGCTACTTCACCACACTACTATACCAGGCTACTACACCACACAACAATACCAGGCTACTACACCACACTACTATACCAGGCTACTACACCACACTACTAGAGCAGGGTACTACACCACACCACTACACCAGGGTACTACACCACACCACTATAACAGGCTACTACACCACACCACTACACCAGGGTACTACACCACACCACTACACCAGGGTACTACACCACACCACTATAACAGGCTACTACACCACACCACTACACCAGGCTACTACACCACACCACTATACCTGGCTGCTACACCACGCCACTATACCAGGCTACTACACCACACTATACCAGGCTACACCACACCACTGCACCATGGTATTACACCACACCACTCCACCAGTGCACTACACACCACTATACCAGGTTACATACCACCACTATACCAGGATACTACACCACACCACTATACCAGGCTGCTACACCATGCCACTATACCAGGGTACTACACCACACCACTTTACCAGGGGTTACACCACACCTCTATACCAGGGTACTTTACCACACCACTATACCAGGGTATTACACCACACCACTACACCAGGGTACTACACACCACTATACCAGGGTACATAACACCACTATACCAGGCTACTACACCACACCACTATGCCAGGCTGCTACACCATGCCACTATAACAGGTTACTACACCACACCACTATACCAGAGTACTACACCACGCCACTATACCAGGCTACTACACACCACTATACCAGGATACACCACACCACTATACCAGGCTACTACACCACACCACTACACCAGGTTACTACACCACATCACTATACCAGGCTACTACACCACACCACTATACCAGGCTACTACACCACACCACTACACCAGGCTACTACACCACACCACTACACCAGGCTACTACACCACACCACTACACCAGGTTACTACACCACATCACTATACCAGGCTACTACACCACACCACTACACCAGGCTACTACACCACACCACTACACCAGGCTACTACACCAGGCTACTACACCAGGTCACTACACTATGCTACTGCAAATGATAAATGAATAAAAATGATGAGCCACCTTTATTATGATGCTTTATTTTACCAAATGTAAATATTTTTGTAATTTTACATTTCCTATTGTATTTATATTTGAGCATTTTAATTTGAAACACTATATAAAAGGGGTCACAAAGTTTCAACTTAGGTACAAAAGGTGTCACAAAGTTTTAAATTAGGGTACAAAAGGTGTCACAACATTTCAAATTAGTGTTAGATACGTAGGCTTTGGTTATAAGTTTTGGAAACCTATTTAATTCCACACAAAAAACCGTATCTGTTGCGTGAAAACAAACGTTTCCAATCCTTTCAAACACTTTCCAGATAAGTTGTGGCAATCTTAAATTGTTTCCTGGGAAAGGAAACGCCAGACGGAGAACCAGGAGGAGAACCCTCTGGCCTAGAATACAAAGGAGCAGACGAGGTGGTGGAGGTGTCGGGGTCCAGGGCCTCGAAACGGTTGCGTAACTGAGAAAGCGGGAGAGAGTTAGAGGAAGGAGAACGCAACACACAAGCATAAGACATGCCAGGGAAAGAGGGAAGGCGGTGAACCTGGTGCCTAGCCTCAAGAAAAGACAAATGATCATGATGCTTCAAATTGATGATAACTTCCTCAAATTTGTAATGCACACATGCGCGGGAGAAGGCAGGGTGGGCGTCAGCGCAGTTGTAGCAGAGAGTTTTGGAAAAAAAGGGCACTTCGTCATAAATTGACCCGAGGGGTCAATTTATGTTCCACACAAGGGGCAGAGAGAGACCTCACTTATGCACCTGAATGGACCTTGCCCAAATCGCCAGCACATGCTGCAGAGGCGAAAACAGGGGATGCACTACTGAACAGAGCATCTGGCACCAGCAAGAATGATTGAAGAGGGAAGGGATCTACCATCAAACGTGACCTTCACAACGCGAAGAGGTTGATGGTGACGACCACGAGGGGGTCGAGTAAAGATATCCACCTTGAGAACAGAATGGCCTTGGGCCCCAGGGATATACTTAATATCCTCAGGGCAGTCTTTAAGTTCTCTGTCACCAGTCGCAACATGGTGCTGAAGAAGAATGGTGTAAATGCACGTATTCAACTGGGCATTTTTGGAGATCCGAACAGGGGACTCCCCAACGCAGGACAACGAGGCCAAATGGGCACCCGCTTCCTGAGAAGGGGCCGCAACATCACGGGTACCAGTATGGGTGGGGTTAAAGGTGGCTAACGTACCCCCGAATCAACAAGGTGTTTTTGGAAAAATAAATCATCAGGACGAGTAGGGTCAACATGACTAAGATCAAAATATTTAGTCCATGTAGCAGGACCAAAAACAAAGCCTGGGAAAAAAAGAGATTGGGAAGGAAGGAATCAAGCCCGAATACGTGCAGAGGTGACGATGCCGAACATCCCCAATAAGAGAGACGGTAAAAGGCACAGTTGTGACTACTAGAGACAGAGTTATGACAGGTGATGAGGACGTCATCAATGAGGGCTTTGGGTTCAATCCAGCCACAGAGGTGGGAGGGAAGCAGACAGGCAGTCGGGAGAGTCCGAGAAGGAACATGTCAGGGCACAATGTAGCGGGGGCTACAGAGCCATTCACACAGTCTAACTCGGAGGCTTTGTTGCCCACCCTACGAGTCTGGGAAGTCAAAGGAGGGTCAATCATCGGTATAATAACGAGAGCAGGTAATAATTTCATTCATGAATAAGCCCCATTCCCACACTGGAGCCAAAAATTAGAGGATAGGACACCCGACAAGACGGCCCCCCCTCCCCGGGTGCATCGTGAGTATAACCCCCGACATCGCTACCTTAAGAACCATCAGTCCGTCGAGATCGGGTTTCAGCAACGATGGCGGGGATCGACAATAAAATCAACCCCTTGCTTACATCGTCGGGTACTACAGTTCTACGGGTGAAAGAGTGTGCCTCCCCTAACATCTGGGCGTCAAAACAGAAGTTGTCCGAAAGAATAATCAAGAATGGCAAAAAGTCGGCGGGAAAAACAATGAGAAAGGAGAAGAGGGGGGAGAAAAAATGAAACATAAGGAAGAGGAAATAACTAGGTCAGTTTGTGCAGACGGCAGCAGGAGCATAAGACTTCAAAGGGACATAGGACTCTCACATGGAGCATCACACCCCGGCAGCCGCCTACCAAGTTTCCCTCACGACGACAAAGGGCTGGAAAGGGAGGGGGGGGGGGGGGTTGAGGAACATAACTCCTGTATTGTCTAGCCCCTATCATTCTGCTTCACAGGGATCTCTAAAACATAGTCATCAAACTATCAAGTTACTCATAATAAAATATTGCATTTGAACAGAAAAAGAATGGGATAAGCAATTAGAGCTTATCATGTACATTTTCAGAAGTCTTCCTAATGAGTCCCTTGGAGTATCTCCTTATGAGATGATCTATGGTCGCAAGTGCCCTTGTCCCCTCAAAACACTTAAAGAATCCTTAATATTAAACACCTTCAGTATATACGTGTCTCAGTTTCTTAAAAAATTTAGACACATTCTTGAACGAGAACATAAATTTGCCAGTGCTAATTTATAACCATCCCAACATAAAATGAGAGCTCATTTTGATCAGAGTACTAAAGTAAGAAAATTTAATGTAGGAGATTACGTCTTAACATATTTTCCAATCCCAAGCTCTTCTTTCCAGAGTAAGTTTCAGGTTCTTACCGTAGTAAGGACATGCTATATTGTAACGTGTTACAGATGCGCTACCGAAACACGCTGTCTATATACATACTATATTATATATATATATATATATATATATATATATATATATATATATATATATATATATATATATATATATATATATATATATATATATATATATATATATATATATATATATATGACTGAAAACTCACACCCCAGAAGTGACTCGAACCCATACTCCCAGGAGCAGCAACGCAACTGGTAACTACAGGGCGCCTTAATCCGCTTGACCATCACGGCCGGACAAAAGGAAGTGGTAGCCGAAGATATTTGAACCACTTCCCCGCCGGCAACTCGGATGGTAATCTTGGGCATAGCATTTCACCAAATCACCTCATTCTTTGGGGCACACGTGAGGAACACAAATGCGAACAAGCCTGAATGGTCCCCAGGACTATATATACTATCCGAGTTGCCGGCGGGGAAGTGGTTCAAATAGCTTCGGCTACCACTTCCTTTTGTCCGGCCGTGATGGTCAAGCGGATTAAGGCGCCCTGTAGTTACCAGTTGCGTTGCTCCTGGGAGTATGGGTTCGAGTCACTTCTGGGGTGTGAGTTTTCAGTCGCTTATAGTCCTGGGGACCATTCAGGCTTGTTCGCATATATATATATATATATATATATATATATATATATATATATATATATATATATATATATATATATATATATATATATATATATATGTATTAGTATATTTTGGTAGCAGTCTTTCCTGTAGACATATATTATTAAATATGACTGAAAAAGTAAGATTAATAATTCTAATACAAATTTTCTTGATCTTTCTTATGTTTCTTTTCACTGTTGATGGTAATTGAAAAATCAATTCTCCTAAATTCATTTTTATTTCTAGACTGACGCGACACTTGAGCGCGTTTCGTAAAACTTATTACATTTTCAAAGACTTTAGTTTAAACACACACAACTGAACTATAACTGAATAGAGCTTAAACATCTTCGATTTTTTATACCTGCATTCGGTATAAAACAACTGTTGTAACATATCACCTCACCCAAATGCAGGTATAAATAATCGAAGATGTTTAAGCTCTATTTAGTTACAGTTCAGTTGTGTGTGTGTAAACTAAAGTCTTTGGAAATGTAATAAGTTTTACGAAATGCGCTCAAGTGTCGCGTCAGTCTAGAAATAAAAATGAATTTAGGAGAATTGATTTTTCAATTACCATCAACAGTGAAAAGAAACATAAGAAAGATCAAGAAAATTCGTGTTAGAATTATTGGTGGGTTAGGTGGGTTAGGTAGTCGAAAAAACATTAATTCATGAAAACTTGGCTTATTAGGCAAATCGGGCCTTGCATAGTTGGTTGAGAAGTGCGTTCTGGCTACTAGGTACGACATATATATATATATATATATATATATATATATATATATATATATATATATATATGTCGTACCTAATAGCCAGAACGCACTTCTCAGCCTACTATTCAAGGCCCGATTTGCCTAATAAGCCAAGTTTTCATGAATTAATGTTTTTTCGTCTACCTAACCTACCTAACCTAACCTAACCTAGCTTTTTTTGGCTACCTAACCTAACCTTACCTATAAATATAGGTTAGGTTAGGTTAGGTAGGGTTGGTTAGGTTCGGTCATATATCTACGTTAATTTTAACTCCAATAAAAAAAAATTGACCTCATACATAGAGAAAAGGGTTGCTTTATCATTTCATAAGAAAAAAATTATAGTAAATATATTAATTCAGGAAAACTTGGCTTATTAGGCAAATTTGGCCTTGCATAGTAGGCTGACAAGTGCGTTCTGGCTACTAGGTACGACATATATATATATATATATATATATATATATATATATATATATATATATATATATATATATATATATATATATATATATATGTCGTACCTAGTAGCCAGAACGCACTTCTCAGCCTACTATGCAAGGCCCAATTTGCCTAATAAGCCAAGTTTTCATGAATTAATTGTTTTTCGACTACCTAACCTACCTAACCTAACCTAACCTAACTTTTTCCGCTACCTAACCTAACCTAACCTATAAAGATAGGTTAGGTTAGGTTAGGTAGGGTTGGTTAGGTTTGGTCATATATCTACGTTAATTTTAACTCCAATAAAAATAAATTGACCTCATACATAATGAAATGGTTAGATTTATCATTTCATAAGAAAAAAATTAGAGAAAATATATTAATTCAGGAAAACTTGGCTTATTAGGCAAATCGGGCCTTGCATAGTAGGCAGATAAGTGCGTTCTGGCTATTAGGTACGACATATATATATATATATATATATATATATATATATATATATATATATATATATATATATATATATATATATATATATATATATATATATGACAATGTCAGACCACGGAGGAAAATGAAACAGGAATTTCCTTAAGTACTTTCGTATATTAAATACATCTTCAGAAGGAATGATTCCTTCTGAAGATGTATTTAATATACGAAAGTACTTAAGGAAATTCCTGTTTCATTTTCCTCCGTGGTCTGACATTGTCACATTCTTAATCACGTGTTTATTTTCGTGATATACATACACATATATATATATATATATATATATATATATATATATATATATATATATATATATATATATATATATATATATATATATATATATAAGCAAGGTGCAAGATGACCAGTGGGACCAAGCAACGCTCCCAGTTAGACTCGGGGGTATAGGTATTCGCAAGGCGACACAGTTAGCATTGCCGGCATTGTTATCCTCGACCAGTGCTTCAAGTGAATTAGTGAATGAAATACTACCAGAATACATAAGAACATAAGAACAAAGGCAGCTGAAGAAGGCCTATTGGCCCATACGAGGCAGCTCCTATCTATAACCACCCAATCCCACTCATATACATGTCCAACCTGCACTTGAAACAATCGAGGGACCCCACCTCCACCACGTTAAGCGGTAATTGGTTCCACAAATCAACAACCCTCTTACCAAACCAGTATTTACCCAAGTCTTTCCTAAATCTAAATTTATCCAATTTATACCCATTGTTTCGTGTTCTGTCTTGTGTTGATACTTTTAATACCCTATTAATATCCCCTTTGTTGTGTCCATTCACCCACTTGTAAACCTCTATCAGGTCACTCCTAACTCTTCACCTTTCCAGTGAATGCAATTTAAGCTTTGCTAATCTTTCTTCATATGAAATATTTCTAATTTGGGGAATTAACTTAGTCATCCTACGCTGGACACGTTCAAGTGAATTTATATCCATTCTATTGTATGGCGAGCAAAACTGAACTGCATAATCTAAATGGGGCCTAACCAGAGCAAAATATAGCTGAAGAATCACACCAGGTGTCTTGTTACTAACGCTTTGAATAATAAATCCCAGTGTCCTATTTGCCTTATTACGAACATTCATGCATTGATCCTTTTGTTTAAATTCTTACTAATCATAACTCCCAGATTCCTTTCGCAATCCGATTTCGCAATCTCAACACCATCTAGCTCGTATCTTGTAACTCAATCATCATTACCTAGCCTCAGACCTTTACATTTATCAGCATTAAACAGCATCTGCCAATCTTTTGACCATTTCAAAACCCTACTTAGATCAACTTGAAGTGATAGTGAGTCTTCTTCCATGTTAATTTCCCTACCGATTTTTGTATCACCTGAAATTTGCAGATGTTGCTACTCAAACCTGAATCTAAATCATTTATATATATTATAAACAACAGAGGTCCCAGGACAGAGCCTTGAGGCACTCCACTAACAACATTATTCCACTCCGAATAAACCCTTTTATACTAACTCTGTTTCCTTTGGAATAGGCATGCCCTAATCCAACTTAATATAGCACCCCAATACCATGAGCCTCTATTTTTTTAATCAGTCTTTAATGTGGCCCTGTATCAAAAGCTTTGCTAAAGTCAAGGTACACAACATCACAATCCTTACCACTGTCAACTGCCTCAACTATGCTGGAATAAAAAGATAGCAAATTTGTTAAACATGAACGGCCATTTGTAGAATCATGTTGCGACTCATTTATTAATTTATGTTTTTCAAGATGAAGACGAATTGTATTTGCAATAATCGATTCAAGTAACTTTCCCACAATAGACGTTAGACTAATTGGCCGATAGTTTGATGCAAGTGATCTATCACCTTTCTTAAAAATTGGTACCACATTAGATACCATCCATGACTCTGGCACTTTACCTAACTCTACTGATTTATTAAATATGGTAGACAGTGGCTCAGAAAGCTCCTCTTTGCATTCTTTAAGCACCCTGGCAAACACTTCATCCGGCCCTGGGGATTTGTTTGGTTTTAGTTTTACTATTTGTTTAAGAACATCCTTCCTGGTAACTGTTAAACTAGTCAACCTGTCCTCGTCCCCACCCACATATATTTGTTCGGCTGAAGGCATATTGTTAAGTTCCTCTTTAGTAAATACAGATATAAAATATTTATTAAAAATACTACTCATCTCCTCGTCATTATCCGTTATTTGACCTGTCTCAGTTTTTAATGGACCTATCCTTTCCCTAGTCATAGTTCAATATAACTGAAAAGAAACCTTTAGGATTTGTCTTCGCTTGCCCTGCTATGCGAACTTCGTAGTTTCTTTTTGCTTTCCTTATCTCTTTTTTAACATTTCAACCAGTTGTACACATTCCTGTTCTAAACAAACTTCCCCATTCTTAATCCTTTTGTACCAAGCTCTCTTTTCTCCTATAAGGTTCTTCAGATCCTTTGTTATCCACTTTGGATCATAGTATTCGATCTATTCAATTTATATGCTATACTACGTTCCTGGGCTTTGCTTAGAATATTTTTAAATAGATTATATTTTGAATCCACATTGAAATCCCCTTTTCCGTCACTTGTCGCTGGGTTCACGTCTAACCCACTCCCCATCCTCAAGACATTCCAATCTATTTGACCCAATAAATTTCTTAGGCTATTGAAATCAGCTCTTCGAAAATCCGGCACTTTAACATATTTTTTTTAGAGATCTATTCCATTCTATGCTAAATCTGATTTCTTTATGATCACTGTTCCCTAGCTCATTCCCTATTTCCATGTCCTTAATTTGTGTTTCCCTGTTAGTTAACACTAAATCTAAAATATTATTTCCCCGCTTTGGTTCCTTAATATGTTGCATAAGAAAGCAATCGTCAATTAATTCTAGAAAATCTTCTGCTTCATTATTCCCTGTTTTGTTCATCCAATTTATTCCACTAAAATTAAAGCCACTCATGACATAAATACTGTTAGATCTAGATGCTCTAGATATTTCATCCCATAGATGCTTTGCTTCCATTCTGTCTAAATCTGATGGCCTATATATAACTCCTATTATAATATTATTGGTTTTTTCGTTTAATTCTATCCAAATAGTTTGGATAGAATTTAAGGAACTCCATTGGGATTCGTGATCCCAAATTTGTGGAAGGAACTGCTCAGTGGGACACTCTTACCAATTCACACACTCGACCAACTTTTCCAAACGACGGCAAACAGGCCAAATGGGATAGCCCCATAGTGGAAAACATCGCCAAAGCATTGCTGGAGGCAGCTTTGGAGAAGGACAGAGTGCGTCTCCTATCTTTGCAAGCCTCCCATGCCGGGGACTTCCTGTCGGCAGTCCTTAATTCCGCCTTGGGCACCCGCCTGGACCATCGGGTCAATAGTATTGGTGTTGCCCTGCGCTTTGCCACCCCTATATCCACCGAACACCGGTGTATTTGCGGCCATGCACGGGCAGACCAATGAGCAGGAGGCTGAACACAAGGTATCATCTGGGAGGTGAAGTCCTGCAGGAGTCAAATAGAGAGAAGGATCTGGGGGTTGATATCACACCGAACCTGTCCCCAGAGGCCCACATCAAAAGAATATCATCAGCGGCATATGCTAGACTGGCCAACATAAGAACTGCCTTTAGAAACTAGTGTAAGGAATTGTTCAGGACCCTGTATACCACTTATGTAAGATCAATCCTGGAGTATGCAGCTCCAGCCTGGAGTCCATACCTAGTTAAACACAAGACAAAGTTAGAGAAGATTCAGAGTATGCCACCAGGCTCGTCCCGGAACTGAGAGGAATGAGCTACGAGGAAAGGCTAAAGGAGCTGAACCTCACATTCCTGGAAAGCAGAAGAGTAAGGGGAGACATGATAACCACCTACAAAATTCTCAGGGGAATTGACAGGGTGGAGAAAACCAAACTCTTCAGCACGGGTGGGACACGAACAAGGGGACACAGGTGGAAACTTAGTACCGAGATGAGTCACAGAGACGTAAGAATGAATTTTTTCAGTGTCAGAGTAGTTAATAAATGGAATGCACTCGGAAGTGATGTGGTGGAGGCTGACTCCATACACAGTTTCAAATGTAGGTATGATAGAGCCCAGTAGGCTCGGGAATCTGTACACCAGTTGATTGACAGTTGAGAGGCAGGACCAAAGAGCTAAAGTTCAACCCCCACAAGCACAATTAGGTGAGTACAGCAGCCATGGTCTCATCTCTCGTAAGACACAGGGAAAGATTGCCAGACATGAAGCAGTCAATGACATCATCAAGAGAAGTTTGGCTACAGCTGGGTGTCCAGCACAAAGGGAACCCCAGTTGTGCAGACCTGACAACAGCCAAAAACGACCAGATGGAGTCACCCTGCAGCCATGGAGGGAAGGTAAACAGATCGTATGGGATTACACATATGCTTCCTTATTAGCTGATACCTATGTACGTTACAGCTCAGGGGAGGGAGGTGGGGCAGCCACCTTCAGGGAGACCCAGAAAATCAACAAGTACAGAGACTTAGAACTTTGTTACAGGTTCATGCCGATAGGCTCTGAGAATCTGGGCACCTGGGGTAAATGTGCACTTAAGTTCCTAAGGAGGTGGGTGAGGAACTCATTGGGAAAACTAGAGACCCACAAGTGGCCAGTTTCCTGTTCCAGGGCCTAATGGGAACATCAGACCATTTGGGAAGCTATCGGACGAGTGAGTGGGGAATAGTGGGGATGAAGACGGGATGGAAGTGAGGTATGGTGGGGAGGACGAGGGGACAAGAGAGGGGGTAATGGTGAGGAAGGACGAGGAGATGGGGGAGTTTGGGATGGTTGGGACGAGAGGATGGGGAAATGGAGAATGGTGGGGAGGACAAAGGGACAGGGGAGTAGGGCAAGGTGGGAAGGAAGAGGGGATGATGAAGTGGGGAATGGTGGGGAGGACGAGGGGAAGGTGGAGTGGGGAATGGTTGGGAGGCCGAGGAGACGGGTGAGGGAGGAATGGTGGGGAAGACTGGGGGACAGGAAAGGTTGCTGTGGCTCAGGAAGGCACATGCGTTGCTGAACCACAGCAATGCATAGCCCGGTACTGCAAGTCTATATAAATAAAAATAGAAATATTCGTTTGTTCAAAATCGCTAATCTCCAAAAGTTCTTCACCGATTGTTTTGGAATTTTCATACAATGTTCCATTCGCATCCGAGCGGGTTATTATATACATACTATATAAATGTCATGTCTGTGACGGGAAAAAACATACTTTTTTTGAAAAACTGTTTTTTCATGCGCTTTTCATGTGAGGGAAATCTTCGAAACCTCTTTACCGATTGCTTTGATTTTTTTATACAACGTTGCATTCGAATAAGCGCGTCTTTTTATATATTTACTATATACATGCCCCACCTGTGACAGGAGAAAACAGGCATTGTTAAAAAACAGCGCCATCGGTTGGACGTAAAGCAACACACGCTGTAATTTGCGAAACTTCTTCACCGATTGCTTTGAAATTTTCACACAACGTTGCATTTGAATAGGCGCATCTTTTAATAAACCTACTATATAGATGCCATCCCTCTAACAAACAGGTAAAAACATGCGTTTTTGAAAAACAGCGCCATCTGTTGAACATAATAGCAACATGCACGCTCTACTAAATATGTCACAATTCCATTGCAATGCTTCAAATTGCATTGATAAATTTTATTTACATAGATTTCGATTTATTTTATTTTGGATTAAATTATTTTGTGTGACATTGTGTTGGAATTGAGCTGTGTTGTTTACCACAACGTTCATTTTGTAAGTATTAGTATTCATGCCACACATGTAAACTTATACATGTGTGGCATGTATACATAAAAACTCATACCTCAGCTAACATCAACTTTTGTCGTGTCGCGATGGTCGAGTGGATTAGGTGCTCTGTACACCAGTTGCATAGTGCTCCTGGCAGGATGGGTTCGAGTCACTTCTGGCGTGTGAGTTTATATATATATATATGTATATATATATATATATGTATATATATATATATATATATATATATATATATATATATATATATATATATATATATATATATATGTCGTACCTAGTAGCCAGAACTCACTTCTCAGCCTACTATTCAAGGCCCGATTTGCCTAGTAAGCCAAGTTTTCCTGAATTAATATATTTACTATAATTTTTTTCTTATGAAATGATAAAGCAACCCTTTTCTCTATGTATGAGGTCAATTTTATTTTATTGGAGTTAAAATTAACGTAGATATATGACCGAACCTAACCAACCCTACCTAACCTAACCTAACGTATATTTATAGGTAAGGTTAGGTTAGGTAGCCAAAAAAAGCTAGGTTAGGTTAGGTTAGGTAGGTTAGGTAGACGAAAAAACATTAATTCATGAAAACCTGGCTTATTAGGCAAATCGGGCCTTGAATAGTAGGCTGAGAAGTGCGTTCTGGCTATTAGGTACGACATATATATATATGTTGGTATATATGTAGCCAGAACGTCGTACTCAACCTACTATGCAAGGCCCGATTTGCCTAATAAGCCAAGTTTTCCTGAATTAATATATTTTCTCTAATTTTTTTCTTATGAAATGATAAAGCTACCCATTTCATTCTGTATGACGTCAATTTTTTGTTATTGGAATTAAAATTAACGTAGATATATGACCGAACCTAACCAACCCTACCTAACCTAACCTAACCTATCTCTATAGGTTAGGTTCGGTTAGGTAGCCGATAAAGTTAGGTTAGGTTAGGTAAGTTAGGTAGTCGAAAAACAATTATTTCATGAAAACTTTGCTTATTAGGCAAATCGGGCCTTGCATAGTAGGCTGAGAAGTGCGTTCTGGCTACTAGGTACGACATATATATATATATATATATATATATATATATATATATATATATATATATATATATATATATATATATATATATATATATATCAGTATATTTTGGTAGCAGTCTTTCTTGGTCATATTCTTTTGGTCTTTCTTTAGGTCATATTCAACAAACACATGTTGTTGAATATGACTTAAAGTGTAAAGTTCATGATTCTAACACGAAATTTCTCAATGTTTCTAATGTTACTTCACAGTCGAGGGAAGTTGAAAAATTAACTCTCCAAAGTTCATTTTCACAATTTATTATGATCTACCGCCTAGTGATGCATTTCGCAAGGCACTCCTTACATTTTCAAAGACAAAGTTATCATGCTTTTGCGAAGGCTTAAATTTGATTGGGTTGAGGTGGTACATGGCATAATTGAGATGAACAAGTTGATGAAACATATTGGAAATTAATAGGCAATTACACGCATGAATATAAGCAGGTTATGTTCTTGTTTCCACTGTATCTGTGTTAGTTGAAATGGGTAGAATGTAATTATGTGTTAACTGGTTGCTGATTACTGTTCATGAAATTTTGATGTGTAGGGCCTCGCTGATATCCAGTCTTCTGTTTTCGTTATACCTGTCGATTATTTCAGTGTTGCTTCTTAAGATGTCTCTGGTGATGGTCTGGTTGTTTGAGGAGATTATATGCTGCTTGATGGAGCCCTGTTGCTTGTGCATAGTAAATTGCCTAGAGAGAGGGAGACGTTGTTGTCTTGCCTATATACTGAGATCTTTGGGGCTGACAGTCCCCAAGACGGCATGTGAAGGAATAGACGACGTGGTTCTCTTTTAAGGCGTGTTGTTTGGTGTCTAGAAAGTTCTTCGTATGTTGGTTGGCGGTCGTTGGGTTGAAGGCTGAGGTTCCCTGGCTTCCTTCCCTCTCCCTGCAACTTTTCTTGATTCTGCTATCCGTATTTTCTCGTCCCTGGGCATGTTCTTCTGAAGAATACCTTTCTGAATTTCCTTTCATTTTTTCAGTTTGCTCTTCTTTACTAGGATATCCTCTTTGGTAGCCTAGTTCC